>NW_021941584.1:210949-295047 GCF_902148855.1 Sphaeramia orbicularis | reverse complement strand
AGGCAGTCCAACATCCACATGCATCCTGTCTGGCCCTTTCCTCCAGTACACAGCCAGTTTGTGTGTGCTGCTCCACGGTTCATCCCTAACATGCACCCACACACACAAACACCACATGACCGGACCTGTGTGAGCCAACAATGCACCACTGGAAACGTGGACAAAGGCTTCACAAGCTCCACATTAGGACCCATCAACACCAAACACTACTCATATACAGCAGCAAAATGAAGAGACACATTTACAGCAGATGCGACAGTTTGAACTGGAGTTGGCCACTAGACAGCCTGGATACTATTAAAATAAAAAAGGTGTGGTTGGAAACCAAATGTACCAACAGAGGTCATCAGTAGCAGTGTATGAACCTGACATGCACCGCTGTCCTACAGTCTGTGCAACATTAGCATTAGCGTGATGTAAAAATGTCATTTTTATGTCTTCAGTAGGGCTGGAAGAAAATATGTTTCTGCAATATATCGTGATATTTCATGTCGCAATATTGTATCGATATCAAGAAGTACTGCATCGATATTTTTAGGTATTTATTCAGATGCAGAGATTGTGGAGGTTCATTTTTGTCTTTCTTTTTTGTTTACATTTTATTTAGGATTATTTAACACTCTTTTATTAAATAACGTTAGTTCCTTTGTTGGGATTGCACAAAAATAATAATACGATGTTAGTTCTGAACTAATAGAATATGAACATTTGAACAGGATCTGAAACTGTAACGTCTGTAAAACATTATTGAAGTTTGAACACAGGAATATTTTGTGATATAGCACTGGATCTTGTTTTGATCAAATGAAAATGTGTTTTGTATTTGTGCAGATTTCTGCTGTAATTCAATTTTTCAAGGAAATAATTATTTTTGAAAAAGAAACAAAAATTGCCTTTTTAACAGTATCATGATATATCGTGTTATATCATATCGTGATCCTAGTGTTGTGATTTGTATCGTATCACCAGATTCTTGCCGATACACAGCCCTAGTCTTCAGGTGATAAGGTTTGGGAACCACTATTCTATTCTATTCTATTCTATTCTATTCTATTCTATTCTATTCTATTCTATTCTATTCTACATTTGTAATTATTGTTTTTCTGTTTTTAGGTTTGGTTTTGAGTAATAGAGAATTCTGTTGGTGTTTTGTGTTGAAAATGACTGTAATCAAATTATTATATGGGAATAAAGATGTGACCTAATCTAAATAAATAATTGAAGAAACAAAGTTTAATAAAAACACATATCCACTTTCTGCAGCTCTCAAATCTTGATCAAAACAATTAAATGCAAAGATTGAAATGAAACTGATACCATTTCAAACTTCAAGACCATTTCAAACGTTTTCACCAAAAACACACGAGGCCACCCAGTCCTGAGTTAGTCTGCATTGTTGACATTTTCTACCTGCATTTGTAAGGGCCATCTGTCAACCCTGACCAACCATCATGTACAGTTCTGATCAGTGACATTTCACTCCCACAAACAACAGGAAGGGTTAAAAACAGACAGCCTTGTTTGATGGTCTCATCTGCAAAGCGAGCACAGTTTTCTGTCCAAAAACACACCACATCACTGTCTCCACATGGTGGCGAACATCAAGTCCCCTGTCTGACCTTTTCTTTTTGTTCTGTGTTGTGATGCAGCAGACGGTTCTCTGCGGACCCCCTAGACGAGGACTACAGTTTACACGACAACAAACACCGTGTTGACCTACCTGTGTCCTCCAGAGGACACTGCACAGTCTGGCCTTGGAACCAAATAAAGGCCTGTGAGTTCATGATAGAGCTAAGAGTTCCATTAGGTTCATACTGACTACTAAAACTTAGGAAGATTTAGTTTTCTGTTTTGTCAGACAGAGGGAACAAAAGCTAATTTTTCGTGCCCTGTTGCCTGACAAACCTGGATAAAACAGCTGACAATGACACGTCACAGTAACATCAGTGACCTTCTGAGGAAGGCTACAGGTTGGAGCTGAAACATGTCAAGGTAAAAAAAAAAAGGAACTTCTTTACCTTCTGTCTGATAAAAAATGCAAAGAAATCTTCATATGGACTCAGAGTTTCTGCCTCTCTTATACACAGAAGAGTAAGAAAACACAAAGTGCTGTAGGGTCCAACTGTTAAAATCTATTCAATATTTAATCACATTGGGGAAAAAATTTTAAATGATATTTCTCTGATTTGATGTTTAGTTTCATGCACATATGTTGTGTTTCCACTCTGGTACCAGGTCCTATTCCAGACCAGGTCCACTCTGGGACCAGGTCCTATTCCAGACCAGGTCCACTCTGGGACCAGGTCCTATTCCAGACCCTTTCCACTCTGGGACCAGGTCCTATTCCAGACCCTTTCCACTCTGGGACCAGGTCCTATTCCAGACCAGGTCCACTCTGGGACCAGGTCCTATTCCAGACCCTTTCCACTCTGGGACCAGGTCCTATTCCAGACCCTTTCCACTCTGGGACCAGGTCCTATTCCAGACCCTTTCCACTCTGGGACCAGGTCCTATTCCAGACCCTTTCCACTCTGGGACCAGGTCCTATTCCAGACCCTTTCCACTCTGGTACCAGGTCCTATTCCAGACCCTTTCCACTCTGGTACCAGGTCCTATTCCAGACCCTTTCCACTCTGGGACCAGGTCCTATTCCAGACCCTTTCCACTCTGGGACCAGGTCCTATTCCAGACACTTTCCACTCTGGGACCAGGTCCTATTCCAGACCCTTTCCACTCTGGGACCAGGTCCTATTCCAGACCCTTTCCACTCTGGGACCAGGTCCTATTCCAGACCCTTTCCACTCTGGTACCAGGTCCTATTCCAGACCCTTTCCACTCTGGTACCAGGTCCTATTCCAGACCCTTTCCACTCTGGGACCAGGTCCTATTCCAGACCCTTTCCACTCTGGAACCAGGTCCTATTCCAGACCCCTTCCACTCTGGGACCAGGTCCTATTCCAGACCAGGTCCACTCTGGTACCAGGTCCTATTCCAGACCCTTTCCACTCTGGTACCAGGTCCTATTCCAGACCGGTTCCACTCTGGGACCAGGTCCTATTCCAGACCCTTTCCACTCTGGTACCAGGTCCTATTCCAGACCCTTTCCACTCTGGGACCAGGTCCAATTCCAGACCCTTTCCACTCTGGTACCAGGTCCTATTCCAGACCCCTTCCACTCTGGGACCAGGTCCTATTCCAGACCAGGTCCACTCTGGTACCAGGTCCTATTCCAGACCCTTTCCACTCTGGTACCAGGTCCTATTCCAGACCGGTTCCACTCTGGGACCAGGTCCTATTCCAGACCCTTTCCACTCTGGTACCAGGTCCTATTCCAGACCCTTTCCACTCTGGGACCAGGTCCTATTCCAGACCCTTTCCACTCTGGGACCAGGTCCTATTCCAGACCCTTTCCACTCTGGTACCAGGTCCTATTCCAGACCAGGTCCACTCTGGTACCAGGTCCTATTCCAGACCCTTTCCACTCTGGTACCAGGTCCTATTCCAGACCGGTTCCACTCTGGGACCAGGTCCTATTCCAGACCCTTTCCACTCTGGGACCAGGTCCTATTCCAGACCCTTTCCACTCTGGGACCAGGTCCTATTCCAGACCCTTTCCACTCTGGTACCAGGTCCTATTCCAGACCCTTTCCACTCTGGGACCAGGTCCTATTCCAGACCTTTTCCACTCTGGTACCAGGTCCTATTCCAGACCCTTTCCACTCTGGTACCAGGTCCTATTCCAGACCAGGTCCACTCTGGTACCAGGTCCTATTCCAGACCCTTTCCACTCTGGGACCAGGTCCTATTCCAGACCCTTTCCACTCTGGGACCAGGTCCTATTCCAGACCGGTTCCACTCTGGGACCAGGTCCTATTCCAGACCCTTTCCACTCTGGGACCAGGTCCTATTCCAGACCAGGTCCACTCTGGTACCAGGTCCTATTCCAGACCCTTTCCACTCTGGGACCAGGTCCTATTCCAGACCCTTTCCACTCTGGGACCAGGTCCTATTCCAGACCCTTTCCACTCTGGGACCAGGTCCTATTCCAGACCGGTTCCACTCTGGGACCAGGTCCTATTCCAGACCCTTTCCACTCTGGGACCAGGTCCTATTCCAGACCCTTTCCACTCTGGGACCAGGTCCTATTCCAGACCCTTTCCACTCTGGTACCAGGTCCTATTCCAGACCCCTTCCACTCTGGGACCAGGTCCTATTCCAGACCAGGTCCACTCTGGTACCAGGTCCTATTCCAGACCCTTTCCACTCTGGTACCAGGTCCTATTCCAGACCGGTTCCACTCTGGGACCAGGTCCTATTCCAGACCCTTTCCACTCTGGTACCAGGTCCTATTCCAGACCCTTTCCACTCTGGGACCAGGTCCTATTCCAGACCCTTTCCACTCTGGTACCAGGTCCTATTCCAGACCCCTTCCACTCTGGGACCAGGTCCTATTCCAGACCAGGTCCACTCTGGTACCAGGTCCTATTCCAGACCCTTTCCACTCTGGTACCAGGTCCTATTCCAGACCGGTTCCACTCTGGGACCAGGTCCTATTCCAGACCCTTTCCACTCTGGTACCAGGTCCTATTCCAGACCCTTTCCACTCTGGGACCAGGTCCTATTCCAGACCCTTTCCACTCTGGGACCAGGTCCTATTCCAGACCCTTTCCACTCTGGTACCAGGTCCTATTCCAGACCAGGTCCACTCTGGTACCAGGTCCTATTCCAGACCCTTTCCACTCTGGTACCAGGTCCTATTCCAGACCCTTTCCACTCTGGTACCAGGTCCTATTCCAGACCCTTTCCACTCTGGTACCAGGTCCTATTCCAGACCAGGTCCACTCTGGGACCAGGTCCTATTCCAGACCCTTTCCACTCTGGGACCAGGTCCTATTCCAGACCCTTTCCACTCTGGTACCAGGTCCTATTCCAGACCAGGTCCACTCTGGGACCAGGTCCTATTCCAGACCCTTTCCACTCTGGGACCAGGTCCTATTCCAGACCCTTTCCACTCTGGGACCAGGTCCTATTCCAGACCGGTTCCACTCTGGGACCAGGTCCTATTCCAGACCCTTTCCACTCTGGGACCAGGTCCTATTCCAGACCAGGTCCACTCTGGGACCAGGTCCTATTCCAGACCCTTTCCACTCTGGTACCAGGTCCTATTCCAGACCCTTTCCACTCTGGGACCAGGTCCTATTCCAGACCGGTTCCACTCTGGGACCAGGTCCTATTCCAGACCGGTTCCACTCTGGGACCAGGTCCTATTCCAGACCCTTTCCACTCTGGTACCAGGTCCTATTCCAGACCCTTTCCACTCTGGTACCAGGTCCTATTCCAGACCCTTTCCACTCTGGTCCCAGGTCCTATTCCAGACCCTTTCCACTCTGGTACCAGGTCCTATTCCAGACCCTTTCCACTCTGGTACCAGGTCCCATTCCAGACCCTTTCCACTCTGGTACCAGGTCCTATTCCAGACCCTTTCCACTCTGGGACCAGGTCCTATTCCAGACCCTTTCCACTCTGGGACCAGGTCCCATTCCAGACCCTTTCCACTCTGGTACCAGGTCCCATTCCAGACCCTTTCCACTCTGGTACCAGGTCCCATTCCAGACCCTTTCCACTCTGGTACTAGGTCCTATTCCAGACCCTTTCCACTCTGGGACCAGGTCCTATTCCAGACCCTTTCCACTCTGGTACCAGGTCCTATTCCAGACCCTTTCCACTCTGGTACCAGGTCCCATTCCAGACCCTTTCCACTCTGGTACTAGGTCCTATTCCAGACCCTTTCCACTCTGGGACCAGGTCCTATTCCAGACCCTTTCCACTCTGGTACCAGGTCCTATTCCAGACCCTTTCCACTCTGGTACCAGGTCCCATTCCAGACCCTTTCCACTCTGGTACTAGGTCCTATTCCAGACCCTTTCCACTCTGGGACCAGGTCCTATTCCAGACCCTTTCCACTCTGGTACCAGGTCCTATTCCAGACCCTTTCCACTCTGGGACCAGGTCCTATTCCAGACCCTTTCCACTCTGGGACCAGGTCCTATTCCAGACCGGTTCCACTCTGGGACCAGGTCCTATTCCAGACCCTTTCCACTCTGGGACCAGGTCCTATTCCAGACCCTTTCCACTCTGGGACCAGGTCCTATTCCAGACCAGGTCCACTCTGGTACCAGGTCCTATTCCAGACCCTTTCCACTCTGGTACCAGGTCCTATTCCAGACCCTTTCCACTCTGGGACCAGGTCCTATTCCAGACCCTTTCCACTCTGGGACCAGGTCCTATTCCAGACCGGTTCCACTCTGGGACCAGGTCCTATTCCAGACCCTTTCCACTCTGGTACCAGGTCCTATTCCAGACCCTTTCCACTCTGGTACCAGGTCCTATTCCAGACCCTTTCCACTCTGGTACCAGGTCCTATTCCAGACCCTTTCCACTCTGGTACCAGGTCCCATTCCAGACCCTTTCCACTCTGGTACCAGGTCCTATTCCAGACCCTTTCCACTCTGGTACCAGGTCCTATTCCAGACCCTTTCCACTCTGGGACCAGGTCCTATTCCAGACCCTTTCCACTCTGGTACCAGGTCCCATTCCAGACCCTTTCCACTCTGGTACCAGGTCCCATTCCAGACCCTTTCCACTCTGGTACTAGGTCCTATTCCAGACCCTTTCCACTCTGGGACCAGGTCCTATTCCAGACCCTTTCCACTCTGGTACCAGGTCCTATTCCAGACCCTTTCCACTCTGGTACCAGGTCCCATTCCAGACCCTTTCCACTCTGGTACTAGGTCCTATTCCAGACCCTTTCCACTCTGGTACCAGGTCCTATTCCAGACCCTTTCCACTCTGGTACCAGGTCCTATTCCAGACCGGTTCCACTCTGGTACCAGGTCCTATTCCAGACCCTTTCCACTCTGGGACCAGGTCCTATTCCAGATCGATTCCACTCTGGTACCAGGTCCTATTCCAGATCAGTTCCACTCTGGTACCAGGTCCTATTCCAGACTATTTCCACTCTGGTACCAGGTCCTATTCCAGACCCTTTCCACTCTGGGACCAGGTCCTATTCCAGACCCTTTCCACTCTGGGACCAGGTCCTATTCCAGACCGGTTCCACTCTGGGACCAGGTCCTATTCCAGACCCTTTCCACTCTGGTACCAGGTCCTATTCCAGACCCTTTCCACTCTGGTACCAGGTCCTATTCCAGACCCTTTCCACTCTGGTCCCAGGTCCTATTCCAGACCCTTTCCACTCTGGTCCCAGGTCCTATTCCAGACCAGGTCCACTCTGGTACCAGGTCCTATTCCAGACCCTTTCCACTCTGGTACCAGGTCCTATTCCAGACCCTTTCCACTCTGGTACCAGGTCCTATTCCAGACCCTTTCCACTCTGGTACCAGGTCCTATTCCAGACCATTTCCACTCTGGTACCAGGTCCTATTCCAGACCCTTTCCACTCTGGTACCAGGTCCTATTCCAGACCGGTTCCACTCTGGTACCAGGTCCTATTCCAGACCCTTTCCACTCTGGGACCAGGTCCTATTCCAGATCGATTCCACTCTGGTACCAGGTCCTATTCCAGATCAGTTCCACTCTGGTACCAGGTCCTATTCCAGACCGGTTCCACTCTGGTACCAGGTCCTATTCCAGACCCTTTCCACTCTGGGACCAGGTCCTATTCCAGATCGATTCCACTCTGGTACCAGGTCCTATTCCAGACCCTTTCCACTCTGGTACCAGGTCCTATTCCAGACCCTTTCCATTCCAGATCCTCCCTCTTTCCAGTCCCTGGTCGTCATAGCGATGCGGTGCGTTCCTTCTGTGTGCTCTGCTCACAGTTGCTGATAAACTCACTGGTTGCCTGTTGTCTGGTCAAACTCCTGCTGAATGTTTGCGTCTGAACCTCCTGGACAAACCATGGTGTAGTTTTACAGACTGTCATCATGTGGATTCACCTACTGACAGATTTACTGGAAAAGGGCGGGGCACACACACCACTGACCAATCAGAGGTCTGCAGTGTTTACACAGTGTCACCTTTAGGATCTGGTCCCCAGTCCTGGAACCTCAGAGGAGGAGGTACCAAAAAACTAGGACCAGGTACCAGAGTCCAAAAAACTAGGACCAGGTACCAGATTCCTGGTCCTTTGTTGTTATGGAAACACAAAAAGGCTGAGTCGAGTGGATCTGGTACCACGTAGTGGAAAGGCGGCATTAGACGACTGCAGATGGCTTCATTTGAAATAAGGGAAACAAGAACAAGATGCAACAACAACCTGTGATGAGGCAGACAGGTGCAGTGACCATCAGTGTGTGTGGAATCAGTCTGTTCTTGTCAGTATTAAGAAAAGAGCCCATGTCTCAGTCCTGTTATCGTCCTTCTTATCATCCTCCTCTCAGTGTAAGATCAGTGGAATTCACTTTCATTTTGTAAAATTTACAAAGATTTTTGTTTGTTTCAGCAGAGATTTTACTTTTTATCGAAAAGAATATTTGTGAAAATTCTCTCTGTAAAGTTGCGTTAAGTTGCATGTATCATTTTCAGAGATTTCAGCTTTGCGTGGCAAATTTTATTTATTTTTTTGACCTTGTTTTAGTTTCTTTGCAAGTCACTAAGTTAACATAAAAACTGCCGGTACATCTTTTATTAGAGGTCAGGTCTGCCAGGTCAGACTTTCTGAGCTTCTGTTTTGCTCAGCAAAAGATTTTTTTTTTCCTAACAAATAGTTTGGCTGCAGATGTGGGTGAGAAGTTACACTAACAACACATTCAAATGTTGAGGATGATGAAGTTTATTGTTTTACTGCAGGGCTGTCCAACTCATTTCAGCTCAGGGAACACATTCAGTCTAATATGTGTGTAGGACGTAGGACGCAGGGCTAGATGAAACACTGGTGGTTTAACCCTACACAGGTGTGAGGGGGTCAGGACCCACCTGGGGTCACCTGGAATTCAAATGGGGTTGCCTGGAATTTCCAGAAATTGATAAAAATAAAACCTTACGAATAAAAAAATATATGGTGAGCAAAGAGACAATCACAATACATAAGAAACATGACAAACTGTGAGTCTGAAACTGAAGCACTGTGGTTCTGTTTGTCTGTGGTTCTGTTTGTCTGTGGTTCTGTTTCTGTGTCAAATGTTCACTGTGGTCAGTTTCAGATGCTGCAGCTCTTCCATAATTCATAGTTTCAGTTCTTGTTTGTTCAGTGTTCTTTGTCCTCCTTGTAAATCCCAGCTGGACTGACTGGACAGATCCTGACCCTTTAACCTACACCTGGACTTCCTGCCTCTGTCCACAATAACAGACAGTATACAGACTAAATGTCCTCTAACATTAACCTTTATTTGTAACATGGTATAGCAAACTATTACAGGATCAAAAACAAATTAATTTTAGCAAAAAAAGTCTCTGTTTTGAATGTCTGGGGTCTCCACAAATGTGTGATGTTAAAATGGAGTCAGGAGTAAAAAAAAGTCGGAACCACTGCGCTACACAAACTGCTGTCCAAACGTTGCCTAAAGCCCAGAGTACCATGGGAGCACACTCAAAAGTTCCACTGGGGAAAATGAAGGCTTACAGTTTACTGTTCCTACTTCATGTATTTCTAGAGGAGTTTGTAATTATTACTCAAATTACCTGTGAATATTAGTGGAACACCACTGTACATATGAGAACACATCTGGGTGAATTATTGAGTTTGGCCTGACTTGGTCTGGTTCGGACTTGGTCTGGTTCGGACGTGGTCTGGTTCGGACTTGGTCTGGTTCGGACGTGGTCTGGTTCGGACTTGGTCTGGTTCGGACTTGGTCTGGTTCGGACTTGGTCTGGTTCGGACGTGGTCTGGTTCGGACGTGGTCTGGTTCGGACTTGGTCTGGTTCGGACTTGGTCTGGTTCGGACGTGGTCTGGTTCGGACGTGGTCTGGTTCGGACTTGGTCTGGTTCGGACTTGGTCTGGTTCTGTCCTCCCTGGGCCCCAAACCAAGGCTGTGAGTTGCAGAGCAGTGTAGTGGCTCCCAGTGTGAATGACGCTGTAGCAGTGAGAGCCACACTTCTGTCTGGGCTATCATGTCACATGAATATTAGAGAACCTTTGCTCCGACAGATTCTTATGCTTGTTGAATTATTCACTCCATGCCTGTTGTTTGGTGGAGCGCTGCTTTTCTCTTTTAACCCATAAAGTCCCAGAGCTCCTTTTGTGGCAGTTCCCAAATACGTTTTTCTCTATATTCATCCCTTCTTAAGTGATTTATTACCATATATTACAACATTATCCTCTGTATTTTGCTTCTTTTTTTTTTTCAAGAAAAATCATGCAGTTGCCTATATTTACTGTACTGATCATGTAGATATTCATAAAAGCTCAGATTACAGTTGAGGGATACTGCGTCAGAAACAAAGACAACTGAAGAAAAAGTGACTTTGTCAGTCCAGTCTGTCCTGAACTGAACACAAACCCAGTGTGTCCATCCACTGGCACTGATCCAACTGCATGGGTTTGACTGGACAATCAATGCTGGAGAGCAGGGCCATCAAACATCTGTCCCGGGGCCCAAATGCGCCCCCCCCAAAGGTTCCAGTCTGACCCCTGGGATGAATTTACACAGTGTATAAACTCCACAGTCCAGGCTGTGGAACTCATGTTAGTGTGGGTTCCACATCCAGACCAATCTGATCTACAGTCCAATAAGAACAGCAGAAGAACCGATACAAGCGGTCCAAATGAGTTTCCTCCGCAGGGTGGCTGGGCGCACCCTTAGGGATAGGGGGAGGAGCTCAGCCACCAGGGAGGAGCTCGGAGTAGACCCGCTGCTCCTCCACATCCAGAGGGGCCAGCTGAGGTGGATCGGGCATCTGTTTCAGATCCTCCTGGACGCCTCCCTGGGGAGGTGTTCCGGGCATGTCCCACCGGGAGGAGACCTCGGGGAAGACCCAGGACACGTTGGAGAGACTATGTCTGTGGGCTGGACTGGGAACGCCTCGGGGTCCCCCCGGTAGAGCTGGAGGAGGAGTCTGAGGAGAGGGAAGTCTGGGCGTCCCTGCTTAGACTGTTACCCCTGTGACCCGGCCCCGGATAAAGCAGAAGATAATGGATGGATGGATGGAACCGACACAGAAGAACCACTGCAGATTTACTACTGGGTTTGATGGAAAAAAATAATATTACATTATGTCTGTAAATAATGACAACTTCAAATATATCTTTTAGTGCAAAAAAAAAAACACATTAAATTGTGAAACTCTTTCCATTTCCAAACTCTCCTGTACCAATAAACTGTGACTAACCTGAACAAATGTGTCCAACCTGAAATGTCTGTATTAAATTCAGTCCAGTTTGAACTCTTTTCTTCCTGTTCCTCAGTGTTTAGTGTCTTTGGAGATCTGATCCAGAATGCACATGGACTAATGAGAAGTGGAGGAAGAAGACTGAGAAAATTACACTGATTTTTCTGAAGAAATTTCTGTTTTTTTTTCAGTTTATTCACATCTTTTTTGTTTGGATAGTTTATAAAAGTAAGTATTTTCATAATTTAATGTTTTTTTTTGCTTTAAAACACAGACATAAATTGTCAGTTGTCATTCTTTCTGGGTTCTTCTGTTCTTATTTGACTGGTTGGGTCCACTGCAGATCAGATCAGACTGAATGTGGAACCTGGAAGAACAGCAGTTTGAGACTCCTGCTGTAGAAGATGACGGTGTTTCCACGGTAACAACAGATCCTCTGAACGTCCGAATGGGTTCAGAGCCATACTTGTGCCACTCATGCTCTTGCTCTTCTATAGTCACAACTACTTCTTTTTAAAACTATTATCAGCATTCTTCTTCTTCTTTGACAGTGACACACACGCCCTGGATCTGATGGGTCTGATTCTGGGTGGGACGTTGTGAGACAGAAGACCATTTCCAACGGTTTTTCTACTGCCATAAACCAAGTGAATGTTCTCCCACTGCTCATTTCTATCTGCATCTGTGAAAGACTTTTAATGAGCTAACACACACTGGAGGCTGACGTGATGGTTTTGTTCTCCATTCATTATCAGCTCCACATTATTGCCTTTCTACAACTTTCATTTTTAAACACACCAGAGCTCAGCATAAGAATAATCATTGTTACTGTGTGATGTTTTACAATTGAAGTTGGGCCTAAACATTGAATGAAACTTAAAGTGACTGGATGGAAGTCCTTTAATTCCACTCTGACATAATCAAGTCATCACAAGCATCACACAGCAGCATTATCTGTACTGCGCTTCTTCAGCTTCTAAAAGAAACTGCGAACAAAGGCTGCTCCTCACACTGACACGTTTGCCATTATACAAAACTAAAAAGAAGTCTTTCCCCTGAAGATGCTCTCCACAGTTTGACATTAAGGGTTGTCTGCTTGGGCCGCTGCAGTTAAACTCTGTTCAGACAATTGAAGCGTCTCGTGGAATAGTCTGATCAGGCAAGTGAAAAATGGAACCAACACACTGGAAGTGTGAGCAAACTTTCAGTTGGATTATTTACACGCTCCAGCTCCTCAGCTGAGTCTGAAGGATGAGGAGGGTTTTCTGCACTTCTGATGTTAGCCCTTCACTAGTCCTGCATGATACCTTATGTTGAGTTTGTTGACCAACAGGAGGCGCTGTTCCTTCAATCTAGGGATGGAACCATATGAAAATTTCACATCACGGTTATTGTGACTAAAATTATTGCAGTTCTCATTATTATCGCGATATTGTTGAAATTGTGCTCAAATTATCAAACAGTACTGATACACACACTGAAATAATTTAACCAAGTTGTATTTAAAAAAGAAAAAAAAAACCAAAAAAAACCAAACAAATATAATAACAGTCCCACTGTCCCTTCTGTGTCAGAAACATTCCCATATTAACCCTTAGTGGTCTGAGTCTATTCTGTCTGTTTTTCAGTCCTTTTGATTTGGCCTTTATATACTATAGGAACAAATGTTTACTATACCCATGTTTGGATCTGTTTTTTCAGCACAACTTCATCTAGATCATCTGTCTATTATTTTTTCACTTTAACCGACTACAAAAACACAAAAGGACAAAAAACTCAAAAAATATATAAAATCCGATTTGAAAAATGTATATAATTTATTGCATAAATAACACACAGATGCTTAACGAACCTTTTCACAGACTTTAAAAGTGAATATTGGTTCCAAATATTAGGTATAGAAAATTAAAATTGTAATAAATTCAAACTATACTCAAATATTTGACATAAAAGCAGATCTTTACATAGGGTTTTTCCCCTAAAAGTGCGGTACTCAAACATGGTTATCATGAGAATTAGAATTTAAACGCTAAAACTAACTGTCTGTGATTTTACCGCTGTTTATCGTTATACTGGAAATCGTTACATCCCTACTTCAATCACAGGAAAAAACTGACAGGTTTTGGTTGTTGTTAATGTGTGGTTTCCTTTAATATTTTTTAAGGGTTTTTTTTTTTTTTTTTGCTTTGTTATTTTTAAATTTAGAACAAAATTCCCACCATAAAGACTTTTTTCAGTTGCTTGAGGAGATTTTTGCAGTTTTTCCCCAATGAGTTAATGAGCATAGAGGAAACAAACATATTTTTATTAAATTCATTCATTCATCTTCTGCACTGCTTTATCCTGGAGAGGGTCATGGGGTGCTGGAGCCTATCCCAGCTCCCTGTGGGGGAAGGCGGGGTTCACCCTGGACGTGTCACCAGTTCATCTCAGGGCTGAACATGTAGAGACGAACAACCAGTCACTGTCACATTCACATCTATGGGTAATTTAGATGAACCCATTAGCCAAACCCATTAGTGCACGTATTTGGATGGTGGAAGGAAGCCAGAATACCCAGAGAGAACCCACGCAAACATGGAGAGAACACACACACACACACACACACACACAGAAAGGATGATTTAGCTCTCATTTATGTAATTTTACATCAATAAAATCTGGAAAATACAAATAAAAAAATGGATGAAATGTAAGCAGTGACTGATCAGCTGTTTGCTGATCCTCCCAGATTTGCTGATAAATGCAAAAACATAGCTGATAGTTCAACAGGGTGAGTGGACTGACTAGGAGACTGAATTATTCCTCTGTCACATCTTTGGAAAGCAGACATCACAGACATTTTAGGTGGAAAACCACAACGGAATGCTCTGTTCCATTGACTCCGTTTACTAGAGCCATGTGTAATGTGGTTTACAGCGCCATCTGCTGGCAACACAACGCAGCCTACATTATTCATGATTCTAAAACCACTTTATAGATAGATGTGATTCCTAATTTCATTTCTGCGACTTCATGGATATGCAGCTAAATGTGAGCTCAGATGGCTTCCCTCCACACTGATGAAACATGTTCATATCAAGCATTCAAATCCACCTTATAAACTCTGAAAGCTACACTACACTGTAATATAGTGCATGTGGGCACAAAGCTTTCACCTGATAAGCTCAAAATGTAAACCTGAATAGCTTTGTGTATTATTGAAAACCTATTATTGAAAAAGTCTTTGTTTTTCTTAATTTAAATCCATCAACACTGAACCCGTGTGAACAGTATTTGACAGAAATAGGCCTTTGGTGTGCATAGACAAAGTCTTAGATCTTCGAGTTCAGCAAAACCAAAACAAAAGTGTTGCATTTATATTTTTGTTCAGTGTGTTTTATCAGATAACAGCAGTAATCTGAATCTGGTACATCTGATGAACACACCTGGATTTCTCCTGCTTACTCTGATGTCTTCCTGCATGTATGCAGGTTAATTTATTTCATTCTTTTACGTCTGCGCATGTGTAAACACAACTAAAATCATAGAAAACAGAAGTTACATAGTCAAACATGAGTGGAAGACAATAACAGGAAGTTTGAGCCGACCATCACTATCAGTATCACTTATGTACGAACTCCGAAAGAAATCCGATAATGGACTGGAACGTCTAAACCAGGGTTATTGATTATGGCATTTCTTAAGTACATGTAAACATGTCAGAGCTGATTATTCCAATTATCTGATTCCTCCGTTATCAGATTTCTATGGTCATGTAAACAGGCTCAGTGTCATACACTAAATATGTATATACGCCCAGTGAGGAAAGTCTGAGGAATGAAGACTCGACAGGTTTCAGTCTTCATTAGGACATTCTTCAAACTGACAACACCACCACAGAATTTATACTAGAGCTTACACAGAGCTCACATGACATCCTCTGCCTTTCCACATTACAAATAACAGGCTCCTGGTTCCTGGAACATCAACTTGAAATGACTTCTGGTCCAGTCAGGAAAACACACCTGTTTTATGAATAACTACACTCCACTTCTCTCATCACTCCACCATCTATCTACTGACATGTTAAACGCTCTCATCTGCTCACAAAAAACACCTGTCAACTAGATAGCATATCTACCCAACTCAGCTGGCTCCAACATCGACAAACCTCAAGCTTTAAAAAAAAAAAAACATCCACGAAGCTTAAAATAATATAAATCTCACTGAGGGTTACCCAGACAGATGTGCAAATACAGCTGGAAGGAAAAAAAGAATATTTGTCCATCCCCTCTGATTATTACCTGCATCAGCCAGGACGCACATTTGTACAGGTGTGTTTAGGGGTCACTTTTGTACAGGTGTGTGTTTAGGGGTCACTTTTGTACAGGTGTGTGTTTAGGGGTCACTTTTGTACAGGTGTGTTTAGGGGTCACTTTTGTCCAGGTGTGTTTAGGGGTCACTTTTGTACAGGTGTGTTTAGGGGTCACTTTTGTCCAGGTGTGTTCAGGGGTCACTTTTGTACAGGTGTGTGTTTAGGGGTCACTTTTGTACAGGTGTGTTCAGGGGTCACTTTTGTTCAGGTGTGTGTTTAGGGGTCACTTTTGTCCAGGTGTGTGTTTAGGGGTCACTTTTGTCCAGGTGTGTGTTTAGGGGTCCCTTTTGTACAGGTGTGTGTTTAGGGGTCACTTTTGTACAGGTGTGTTCAGGGGTCACTTTTGTCCAGGTGTGTTTAGGGGTCACTTTTGTACAGGTGTGTTCAGGGGTCACTTTTGTCCAGGTGTGTGTTTAGGGGTCATTTTTGTCCAGGTGTGTTCAGGGGTCACTTTTGTACAGGTGTGTTTAGGGGTCACTTTTGTCCAGGTGTGTTCAGGGGTCACTTTTGTCCAGGTGTGTGTTTAGGGGTCACTTTTGTCCAGGTGTGTTTAGGGGTCACTTTTGTTCAGGTGTGTGTTTAGGGGTCACTTTGTACAGGGTGTGTTTAGGGGTCACTTTTGTACAGGTGTGTTTTAGGGGTCACTTTTGTCCAGGTGTGTTAGGGTCACTTTTGTCCAGGTGGTGTTAGGGGTCACTTTTGTACAGGTGTGTGTTTAGGGGTCACTTTTGTACAGGTGTGTTCAGGGGTCACTTTTGTCCAGGTGTGTTTAGGGGTCACTTTTGTACAGGTGTGTTCAGGGGTCACTTTTGTCCAGGTGTGTGTTTAGGGGTCATTTTGTCCAGGTGTGTTCAGGGGTCACTTTTGTACAGGTGTGTTTAGGGGTCACTTTTGTCCAGGTGTGTTCAGGGGTCACTTTTGTCCAGGTGTGTGTTTAGGGGTCACTTTTGTCCAGGTGTGTTTAGGGGTCACTTTTGCACAGGTGTGTGTTTAGGGGTCACTTTTGTACAGGTGTGTGTTTAGGGGTCACTTTTGTACAGGTGTGTGTTTAGGGGTCACTTTTGTACAGGTGTGTGTTTAGGGGTCACTTTTGTACAGGTGTGTTTAGGGGTCACTTTTGTCCAGGTGTGTTTAGGGGTCACTTTTGTACAGGTGTGTTCAGGGGTCACTTTTGTCCAGGTGTGTTTAGGGGTCACTTTTGTACAGGTGTGTTTAGGGGTCACTTTTGTCCAGGTGTGTTCAGGGGTCACTTTTGTCCAGGTGTGTGTTTAGGGGTCACTTTGGGCTTTGGACTAAAGATCCACCCCTCATTTCCTCAGCTGGTGTGTTCTGGTTTCGGACGTCCGTATCATTCCAAATGCGTCCTGTTG
This sequence comes from Sphaeramia orbicularis, assembly GCF_902148855.1. Taxonomy (NCBI): domain Eukaryota; kingdom Metazoa; phylum Chordata; class Actinopteri; order Kurtiformes; family Apogonidae; genus Sphaeramia; species Sphaeramia orbicularis. The sequence goes on along the minus strand of NW_021941584.1, from coordinate 278,030 downwards.
TGGATGCAGCAGAAGGCCGCTGCTCGTCTGAGTCCTACTTTTAGCATAAACACGGACATGACCAGTTGGACAGAATGAGTAAACACTGTTCTTTAAGGAGCTGTCAGAATAACGGGGCATTAAGGCCTGTGCTTACCAGTGACTGGAAAATACACAGACTCCTGCTTCAAACCCACACGGCCTGACTACGCAGAAACGACCTGTGCAGAAGTGACCTGTGCAGAAGTGCACGGTGGTACTGGAGCTGTTCACCAGAGAACCAACGCACTTCCACTCGTTTCATATGTGGACTCCTGTGCTCTGACTTTACATCAGATCCAAATATGCAACACTGAGCTCCTAAACATTCACAATAATACTCCAATCCAGTTCTGCAGTCATTAGATTATTAGTGATTATGTGAACAGTATAATGTGATCTGTTTGATCCGAAAACAGCAGTAATCTGATTATAAGGAATCAGATTAACAGCTGGATTCTTCCTTCATATCCTGAGGTCTTCCTGCATGTGTACAGGTTCATGTGATTTATTTCATTCTTTTACGTCTGCCCAGGTATGAACACTATTCAAATCATAGAAAACTGCAGTTAAGTATTCAAACGTGAGTAGAAGACAATAACAGGAAGTTTGAGTCTGTCATCACTATATACACATGTACTCCAAAAGTAATCCGATAACGGACTGGGTTATCGGATAAACCAGGGTTAAACCAGGATTTATCGATTACAGCGTTTCTGAAGTGCATGTAAACGCATCAGATCTGAGTATTACAATGATCTGAGTACTGGCAGTTATCAGGTTTTAGATGGTCATGTGAACAGGTTCAGTAACTAAACTAATACGAGGAACTGTCTGAGCTTTTATCTTGGGGGCTGGAACGACTTAAGTATATTTCACTTTCAAGAGGGAAAAATGATTTCTTCAACAAGTCAGAAAACGAACTACCAGAAATAGAACCGATCTTCATGAGCCAATGCCGTGGGTAAATGCATGGGGGTGCGTTCCAGAACTGCCCTAACAACCATAACTGGTGGAAACTGAAACTGAAACTTACCACACTTTGAACGTCCGACTCCCGTTCTTCACATTGGCTACATGTATTCATTCAGTACCCCAACGTATTGTACTGAAGACACCGTTACACCCCTACTTTTCAACAACCCAATCGCCTGAGTTCTTGGTCAAATTTTCTCGAGGGAACACTTTACATCAGGCCTGTCCAACTCATTTTAGTTCAGTTCCATATTCAGCCCAGTTGGATCTGCAGTGGGCCAGAACCAGTAAAAAAACAACTGAATAACCTATAAATAATGACAAGTCCAAGTTTGACTTTTTGTTTTACAACAAAAAACCCAATTAAATTATGAAAATGTTTACATTTTACAACAAAGATGTGAATAACCTGAAAAAACAGAAATTTCATTTGAAAAATTAGTGCAATTTGAACACTCTTCTGCCTGGACTTCTTATTTCTACATGTGCATTCACACAGTGTTCCATAAACATTTGGGAACAGACAGAATATTGTGAAAATGTTGGAGTTTGAACTAAAATGTGAACAGTTTCTCCAATATTCCATCTGTTATTCTGAACACAACTGCAGATCCCAGTGGATCCATAAATGCACCAAACATTTAGGAACAGACAGAATATTGTTCAAACTGCACAGTTCAGGTTGTTCATCTGTGTTTTTATTTATGGATTTATTTGCATTTTATTGTGAAAGAATAGTTTTGTAAATGTAAATATTTTCACAATGTAATGTGATTTTTTTTCACAAATTTTTTTTCTACATAATTTTTCACATAATTTTTTTTTTTCTGGTTCATTGTGTTGTTCTTTTGACTGTAGATCCCATTGGTCTGTATGTGGAACCTGAACCAAAAGGATCTGGACCACCTGGACTGTTCAGGTTCATTTATGCACTTTCATCCTGCAGGGCCGCAATGAAACCTGTGGTGGTGGGGGTGGCGGGGCAGATTTGGCCCCTGGGCCCCTGCATGTCTGACGCCTGTCCTCCATCTCCCGCTTTAGCCCAAACGTTAGCTTGTGTGCTACAGCTGCTCTTACACCTGTGCTGTGGGCGTCGACCTGACTTGACGTGGCTCTAGTGTGATTGGTTCAGTGCGGTGCTACTTAATTATGATTGGCTGTTCTTACGTCTGTTAAAACACGGATGAAGGAATTCTATCAAAATTGTACCGAGTATGTCTCATACTTCTATTGAGGAAAAGTTATTTTGCAATATATATTGTTATTGTTCCATTGCCCAGCCCTACTGTAATGCATTACTTTTGTAACCTGTTACTCCAAACACTGATGTTTACTGAACAGCGAAGCCCGTACCGTGACACTACAGGACAACTAAAAGAACCATGACGCCCCTAGTTTTAACTGAGTATTACTGGCCAACGTGTCAGGCAGGTTTCATACCCAAACTGAACAAACCAATAAACACGCCTTATTCCCTCACACAGAAAGTCTCTACACCTCACACAGGTCATTATTAGGCCTGGAAAATATATGATATGACTTTGATGAATCCAGGTTTTGCTTTCTGAAAAGCTAAAACCTGTCTGAATCATTCCGCTGGAAACAGTTCTTTGTCAACACAAATTCAAATGCCATCTCTTTGTTTCTTCTAATCTAATATATCAACTTTAAATATGTTTTTCAAATCATATATTGGCAGTTTTTTGTTTAATGTTTTTTAAATCATGGTTTTTCCTTCAGGTCATAGAGCCAGAACATAATCAAATCATAAATCATCCAATAACACCGAGGTAAAAAAGGGGAAAAAATGCAGCAGTGATAATATCATGCTAACTCACAGCTACATTAGCTCAGAGAACATGAAGTGTGTACGAGCAGGAGAACTCTCAAACTGCATCCATCTAGTTCCACAGTTCATGAAAGGGCTTTTATTCCCTGTCGGATCAAACGCTTCATGTCTGAATTTTTACATCTACACAGATTCACTTTCAAAGTTGACACTGGGTTACATGAAGTTTTTTGAATCTGATTTATTTTTCCAGAAGAAATTTATTCAGAACTAAAGTATTTTCTCTTCTGTTTCCATGGAAATATTAAACCCGAATAAAGGTTTACATGAGGTATTAATGAGGTAGATCAGTGAGCAGAAGGGTTCTGGCTGCCCTTCTGTTAGCTTAGCTTAGCCCTTCTGTTAGCTTAGCTTAGCCCTTCAGTTAGCTTAGCTTAGCCCTTCTGTTAGCTTAGTTTAGCCCTTCTGTTAGCTTAGCCCTTCTATTAGCCTAGCTTAGCATAGTCACTGCATTTCCATGGTCACACATATCCAGTTTTTTAAAGGTGATTTGTCGTCTTTTCTCAGTGATTTTGTGAAATCCCATTCTCTCTAATTATTTCTTCAGATCTGCGACTTACTGCACTCATACAATCTGTGGACTGTTGTGTTGACGGAAGTTGGAAAATCTTTTTGTTGAAGGGATGCGTGCGCTGAATTAGCTTTGCTTTAGCATTTTAGCTTTGCATTAGTTTTTATTTCCCAGATTTTCTTCCTGCAGTAAGTCACATGACCATGATCTGAGCCTCAGTTTGTGATCATATTGACCCCAGCGGACTAAAGGAATGATTAGGGAGAACTGAACTGACCCAAATCACTCCTAAAATACTACAGATCACCTCTAAAAGCCTGGCTACGTCTGAGCAGAGGAATGATTAGATTTAATTTATTGGTCCCCGTGGGGAAATTCATCTTCACTGACTGAAAACATTACAGGAAAAAAAAAAAGACAGTAATATTATACAACACAGATGACAACAACAACAGTAGGGGTAGACATAACGAAAAGAGACATTTATGGGGCGGCAGTTGCAGACTGGTCAGACTGGTCAGACTGGTCAGACTGGTCAGCGGGGCTTGGTGTTTAGGGCGGCTATGGCTGAGGGGATCAGGCTTTTCCCAAGACGGGCCCTCCTGAATTGGAATGTCCTGTACCTGCGTCCTGAGGGTAGTGGGATGAAGTAGCGGTGTAATGGGTGTGTGATGTCCTGGACTATTGTGTTTGCCATTCGGGTGATGGATCTATTATTTAGTTCTGTGAGGTTGGGTGTGGGGAGGCCGATGATTTTAGCAGCTGTGTTTGTGATGCGTGTGAATTTGGCTCGGTTGGTGACGGAAAGCATGGTGTAAAAACATGTGGAGCAGTACAGGAGGATGGATTGGATAATACTTTTGTAGAGTGACAACAGGAGGTGGGGTGCAACATGTAGTCCTTTGAGTTTGCGGATGGCTGACAGTCTTTGTTGGCTCTTTTTTTGAATGTCTGTGGTGTGCTGATCAAAGATGAGTTTATTGTCCAGAGTTATTCCCAGATATTTGAATGTGTAAATGACTCAACTGTTTGTGTGTTTATGATAATGGGATCCTGGGCTGAGGGGGGTTCAACCGTAGTTCCTTGGTCTTGGTGACATTGATCTCCAGATAGCTGTCCGTGCATAGCTTGGTGAAGTGGGTGACTGTGTTGTGGTAGTCCACAGTGGATTGATTGTCGGAGAGAAGTGCAAGGATGGCTGTGTCGTCTGAGTATTTTAGGTATGTTGTGGTGGGTGAGATGCTGCGACAGTCGTTGGTGTAAAGTACATACAGGAAAGGGCTGAACACACATCCCTGTGGAACCCCGGTGTTGATGGTGAGTACAGGGGATGTGGTTGAGCCCACCCTTACTGCTTGCTGTCTGTCGGTGAGGAAGTTATGGGTGAGATGGATCAGCTGAGGGAGGATGTTGAGATGGTGTAGTTTCTGGATCAGTAGATGCTTCTGCAGGGAGTTGAAGGCGGAACTGAAGTCCACAAAAAGGATCCTGGCGAAGTTGCCTGGGGAGTCCAGGTGCTGGAGGAGGAGGTGCAGCAGGCAGGCCACAGCGTCCTCAGTGCCTCTTTTAGCCTTATAGGCAAATTGGAGGGGGTCCAGGTGTGGGGTGACAAGTGGAAGGATGATGTTCAGCAGTAGTTTCTCCAGGCACTTCATTATTATGGACGTGAGGGCTATGGGGCGGTAGTGGTTGGGTTCTGTGGGTCTGGGTTTTTTTGGTATTGGGATTATGGTTGCAGTTTTCCATAGTGTGGGTATTGTGGCAGTCTGGTATGATTGGCAGAATAGTGAGTGTAGTATGGGGGCTAGCTCCATGGCGCAGCTTTTAACCACCCTGGCGGGAATGCCATCAGGCCCCGGGGCCTTGCCTACCTTACAGCGGCTCAGCTGGTGCCGTACCTCCCCCTCTGTGAAGGGGGCCGGTTCTTCAGGGTCTGGTGGTGGGAGAGCTCTCAGCAGGTCCTGACACTCTGATGAGAAGTCCTGTTTGTCAAAACGGGTGTAGAAGGTGTTTAAGTCCTTGGTGAATGTTTCTGGGTCACTGATTGTGCATGTGGATTTGGGTTTGCATCCGGTCAGGGTTTTCACCTTCTGAAAGGCTTGCTTGGTGTTCATGTGGCTGAATTCTGTTTCCAGTTTGTTTTTGTATTCCAGTTTGGCTTTGAACACCTCGTTCTTTAGGATCCTGTTTGTTACTTTGAGGCTGGTCCAGTCCTTGTGTCTGAAGGATTTATGTTTTTCCCTCAGGCTCTGTTTTAACTGTGGAGTAATCCATGGTTTGGAGTTGGGATAAATCTTTATTGTCTTGGTTGGAATTATGGAACTGATGCAAAATTTGATGTAGTCTGTAATGGTGGAGACCCTGTCATCCAGATTCCCATCAAAAATGTCCCAGTCAGTGCAGGCTAGGGAGCCTTGGAGTTGTGTGATGGCGTCCTCCGTCCACTGGGGGGCACTGCTGCAGTGTGGTTTGCGGCGCTTCAGTTCCTGTTTGTTCAGCGGAAGTAAACAGATGATGTTGTGGTCAGCGGCTCCGAGCGGTGGATATGAACGGGCACGGAAGGCATCGGTGATGTTCCCGTAACATAAATCCAGTATGTTTCCCCTTCTTGTTGGTATGTCCACATACTGTTGGAAAGATGGTAACACAGTGTCCAGTCTGCATGCGTTAAAGTCCCCCAAGGTAAGCAGTGGAGCCCCGGGGTACTTAGCTAACATAGCATTAGCATCCTCGGCTATTAGCTCCGCTGCCGTGTTGATGTTAGCGCTGGGGGCTACATAGACACAGCTGACCACAACAGTGGGAAATTCCCGGGGGAGGTAGAAAGCACGGAGGGAGAGGGTCAGCAACTCCAGGCTAGGTGTGCACACTTTACGGTGCACTTTGATGTTAGTACACCACCTGTCATTGATGTAAAGGCAGACCCCACCGCCTCGCGTCTTCCCCGAATGCCTTGTCCTGTCGGACCTGATGATGGTGAAGTTGTCTAGGCTCACCTCAGAGTCGGGAACCGACTCGTCCAGCCAGGTCTCACAGAGAGCGATGATACAGGTATCCCTGAAGGCCCTTTCAAATCGGCACCTTGCGTGTAGTAGATCCATCTTATTACGGAGTGATCTTACATTGGACATGATGATGGTCGGGAGGGGAGGTTTAAAGGGACGTCTCCTTACCCGGCTTCGGATACCTCCACGCTTTCCCCTTTTCCTCGGCCGAAGCTCCGATGGTAGGACCACGGCAGGCTTGGTGTTACTCCACAGTGAGGCTCGATGTAGCAGGAGTTCATCTCGGCTGTAGGTGAGTGGCCGGTTGCCGGTGTCAGGCTGTAGTGCGAGGCTATCGCAGATCAGCCATAGGATTAAAAGGAGGACGGCGATCACTTTGTAGCTTGTCATGGCTGAACAGTCCGATTTAGCCCATGTGTAGTGTAACAGTTAAACAGAATAGTCACATAAAACGTACGTAAAAAGACACAAAAACACAGGAGACGTAGTGTACAGTCAGTGCTGTCGCAGCAGAGCGTGTGCCATCTTGCAATAATCTTGGAATGAAGCCATTCTGCTAAGCTAGGCTAAGCTAAGCTAACGTTAGGGCTGCAGTTCAAACTGTTTGTCCCACTTGTGGAACTCATTAGTTCAGGACAAATGAATGAATCCAAAGCCAGTGTTGAACTGTTCCTTCAGGGTTTTCCAGGCTGGTAGATCCCATCAGAATATTCCACTGGAACGCTTTGGGAAGACTAGACTGCAGTGCAGATTCTTCCACCGGCGCAGAATGTGTGCGTCATCGCCACAGGACAAGACACTGAGCATGTGCAGAATGGAAGGAATAAAGTCCAAACGGAATAAAGGCTTTACATGTCCAGGAAGAATTTAGAGCGCAGTTAAAAGAGGATTAAACCACTGACTTTAATCAGGTTTAAATTTAATCTGAACTTTTCTTTTCAACTGGAATAAGGTGTTTACATGGACATCTGAAATAGGATCCAACCTGTAATTAGATTAAACCAGGAAGAAAAGTTGTCATGGAAATGCGTTGAGTGTGGCTACCATCATCAACTAATGTCTTCACACATCTGCAGATGGGACGCTTCTGAACCTCTGCTGTGATATTCATTATTCCACCCAGCTCCCTGAAGAAAGGACATAATCCAGGGGCGTCAAACATGCATCCCAGGGCCCAAATGCGCCCCCCCAAAGGTTCCAGTCCAACCCCTGGGATGAATTTCCAAAGTGTCTAAATTCCACAGTCCAGGCTGTGGAACTCATGTTAGTGTGGGTTCCACATCCAGACCAATCTGATCTACAGTCCAATAAGAACAGCAGAAGAACCCACACAAAAGAAGGACTGCAGATTTACTACTGGGTTTGAAGGGAAAATAATATTAAATTATGCCTATAAACAACGACAACTTAATTTTTTTTTTGTTTGTTTTGTTTTTGTTTTGTTTTAGTGCAAAAAAATCCCATTAAATTCTGAAACTCTTTCCATTTCCAAACTCTCCTGTACCAATAAAATGTGACTAACCTGAACAAATGTGTCCAACCTGAAATGTCTGTATTAAATTCAGTCCAGTTTGAACTCTTTTCTTCCTGTTCCTCAGTGTTTAGTGTCTTTGGAGATCTGATCCAGAATGCACATGGACTAATGAGAAGTGGAGGAAGAAGACTGAGAAAATTACACATTCACATCTTTTTTGTTTGGATAGTTTATAAAAGTAAGTATTTTCATAATTTCATGGGTTTTTTGGCACTAAAACAAAGACATCAATTGTCAGTTGTCATTTATAGGTTATTCTGTTATTATTTGACTGGTCTGACCCACTGGAGATCAAATTGGGCTGAATGTGGAACCTGAAAGAACAGGAGTTTGAGAACCCTCACATAAACCATTCCCATTTCTGTTCAATTTGTCTTCACGAGCATCTCCTGAGTAAAATGGACACCCATGAACTACAGCTGAATAAAATCCGTTGTGTAGATTCAACCACATCAGCCATCATATTGATTTTAAAGTTTTAAGGTTTGTTTTTAAAGCTTTAAATGGTCTGGCCCCTCCCTGTTTATCAGAGATGTGAACAGTTCCCGCCCCAGCAGAGCCCTCCCATCGTCCTGTCAGATGGTTCTGGATGTCCCCAGGTCCACATACAAACAGTGGGCTGATCCTTCATTTACTGTTGCTGAACCAAAACTGTGGAACTCGTTTCCTCCTGACCTGTGAGTCCTCACAGACCTGAACCTGTTCAAGTCCAGGTTAAAGACCCGCCTGTTTAGACCGGCTTTGACCCTTAGGTTTTAGACCCGCCTGTTTAGACCGGCTTTAACCCTTAGGTTTTAGACCCGCCTGTTTAGACCGGCTTTAACCCTTAGGTTTTAGACCCGCCTGTTTAGACCGGCTTTAACCCTTAGGTTTTAGACCCGCCTGTTTAGACCGGCTTTAACCCTTAGGCTTTAGACCCGCCTGTTTAGACCGGCTTTGACCCTTAGGTTTTAGACCCGCCTGTTTAGACCGGCTTTAACCCTTAGGTTTTAGACCCGCCTGTTTAAACCGGCTTTAAGCCTTAGGTTTTAGACCCGCCTGTTTAGACCGGCTTTAAGCCTTAGGTTTTAGACCCGCCTGTTTAGACCGGCTTTGACCCTTAGGTTTTAGACCCGCCTGTTTAGACCGGCTTTAACCCTTAGGTTTTAGACCCGCCTGTTTAGACCGGCTTTAAGCCTTAGGTTTTAGACCCGCCTGTTAGACCGGCTTTGACCCTTAGGTTTTAGACCCGCCTGTTTAGACCGGCTTTAAGCCTTAGGTTTTAGACCCGCCTGTTTAGACCGGCTTTAACCCTTAGGTTTTAGACCCGCCTGTTTAGACCGGCTTTAAGCCTTAGGTTTTAGACCCGCCTGTTTAGACCGGCTTTAACCCTTAGGTTGTAGACCCGCCTGTTTAGACCGGCTTTGACCCTTAGGTTTTAGACCCGCCTGTTTAGACCGGCTTTACGCCTAGGTTTTAGACCGCCTGTTTTAGACCGGCTTTGACCCTTAGGTTTTAGACCCGCCTGTTTAGACCGGCTTTAACCCGTAGGTTTTAGACCCGCCTGTGTTAGACCGGCTTTAAGCCTTAGGTTTTAGACCCCGCCTGTTTAGACCGGCTTTAGCCTTAGGTTTTAGACCCGCCTGTTTAGACCGGCTTTGACCCTTAGTTTTAGACCCGCCTGTTTAGACAGGCTTTAAGCCTTAGGTTTTAGACCCGCGGTTAGACCGGCTTTAACCCTTAGGTTTTAGACCCGCCTGTTTAGACCGGCTTTAACCCTTAGGTTTTAGACCGCCGTTTAGCGGCTTTAGCCTAGTTTAGACCCGCTGTTTAGACCGGCTTGAACCCCTTAGGTTTTAGACCCGCCTGTTTAGACCGCTTTTAACCCTTAGGTTTTAGACCCGCCTGTTTAGACCGGCTTAACCCTTCGCTCTGACACACTAGTAGGTTTGAATGTGTGCTCTCTTGTATCACTGTGTGTTGTGTCCTGTTGTTTTATGCATATTTATGGGACTTGATTCACCTGTTTTTTTATCTTATAATTGAATCCTGCTTTTAGATGTAAAGCACTTTGGGCTTCGCTATGCTGTTGTAAAGTTCTATAGAAATGAACTTTGATTTGATGGTAGCCTTAGATGGAACCGGGGTGCTTACAGTCTGTGGTGTCCTTCAGCAGGGGGTGGAGGAGGCTTCTGGGAGATCCGTGGTGTAGATTCAGTCTGAAATAAATGGAAAGGCTGGTTAAAGCGTCAGCCCAGATGATCTGAAGAGGGGCTGGTAACAGAATAAAGGTACATATTCAGAGTCAGTGCAAAACCTGCAGTAGATGATGGTCAACACCAACACCGTCAGCTCAGCCCATGGCAAAAAAACAGGACTTCAGCCACTTCATCCAAATCACTTTATGTACACACTAAGTTTAGAAAATCTATATACAGCACCAGATACCCTTGATAAAAACAACCATTTTGTTTGGTTGGTTTCTTGGTGTTATTGTGGGACTTTAGTGTTTTAAAACCAAACAAACCAAGGAATTCACCTGGAAAAATAGTCAGATTTTTCATTACCCCCAAATTAAAACTAATGCAAAAAGGCCTACAGAGTTATGGGAACTGTTGGAGAAAATGTGGGAACGCCCTTGCAGAACATTTTCACATTTTCTGGGATTGTCCAAGAATTAGACCTTACTGGATTGAAACACTGAAAATGATTAAAACAATAATGGGGTTTGAGATTAAACATGATTTCTGCACAGTTTATCTTGGTAATCTACCACCCACAGTCAGCTCTACAGACAAATACCTGATTAATATGATGCTGGCAGCCTGTAGAAAAAAGCCAGAACAAGAAAACGGCTGAGCCAAGAACCCCCAACAAAGAAGGAATGGACTGGAATTATTACAGAAATATATAATATGGAAAAACTAACTTTTTCCTTGAACCATAATTTGGACAAATTTACTCATTATTGGCTAAAATGGACATCTGTCCCAGAAGATGTGACGCTCCAGTAGGATAACACCTTGTTTTTCTCATGAGAACTACACATATATGTCAACATGTGTGTGTTTTACTATCAACATGTGTAAATACGCATTCCAGAAAATGTGCACAAATGTTTATGAAAGTGATGGATGTAATTCTGTCAGCAGGTTTACAGGACATGACCTAATACAACATGAGAATATATGTGGCTGATCTGACATGGACTGAAACAGGACAAAACCCAAACGAACTCCACCCTGTGATCAGGATGGCAGAACACTGGGACTGACCCACTTCTTTATCGTTGTATTTTCAGTTTTGATACGGCCCTGTCTGTGCTTGTTGATGTCTCTTGTTTCGTATGTCTTTACTTTTTTATTTAATTGTTTGCAAAAAATGTAAAATCTGTTAAAAATAAAGTATAAAAAAACCAAAAAACAACTAACCAGTCCAGGTCGGGGTAAACCAGAAAAGCCCATGTTCTGCGTTGTAAATTACCGTTTCCGTCAAAGGAGTCTGATTCAATAATGGCTTCAGCACACGATTAGAAAGGACTGTTTGACTCTAAGATAAAGCCGTGAAAATGCTTCAAATACACCACACGTTTAAAACCCACGTTCAGTTTATAGACGAGCTTTTTTAAGTTGTTAAAGCTACAGTTTTGTTGATGACCTGTCTACTACAGTACATTCTTTGTCTCTTTACCATGTATCTCTCCAAAATAACTCCATGTTGCACAGTATGTCAAACAAGCACATTTGGAATATAGCAGACTAAACTGCCGGTAAGTGTGCTTTAAAGCCTCTGGAAATCTAAATGCATATTCCAGTTCTGCTATTAAGGGTGTCATGTACGTAATAGTAAGCACACACTAAGTTTCAGTCCTAAATATTGTTACTGTTATTTACGTACTTGTACACGTTCACAGGTTTGAATCTGTGCTTATTCATTTATGTCTTGTGTGATTTCTGTCTGTCTGTGTCCTGTCGTGCTCTGTCTCTAAAAACAATGACTTTAATGTTTAACTTAATACAAGTATCAAACAATACTGTTTTCCTCATTTTAGCATCGAACCACAACAATCCATAATGTAGTAACTGAATTATTCACAACAAAATGTTCATGACAGTGCAGTCATACAGACTCAACAATTCAACCATTTTCTTCAATAATTCATTTTCTACAATAAAATAAAATAACTCAATAAATCAGATTAACCTGTGTACATACAGGGAGACATCGGAGTACTGGGGAGAAATCCAAGTGTGTTGATCTGATTTACTGTAATCAGATTACTGCTGTTATCTGATAAAACAGACCAGATTGTACCGTTTACATGATCGCTTGAATAATCTGGTAACTCCAGAAATCAGATACCGATCAGAGTATTAGTGTGGATGTAAACGGACTCCCTGTCAGTGTCAGTGGAAATGTGACCGCCAAACCCACACGGTCCAGACAAACGTCTACTGACGTCTATGTGAACCTTTACAGCGGCTGGAACTGTGCAACAATGACTCCTAGAGCCAACGTGCATAAAAGCAGTCCCCTAAATTAAGCCCCACCCCTGCAGCGCCCACTGCACTCCAGCTCCACCTGTCCTTCACCTGTTTCCTCATGACAAAGCTCATTAATCCCAGGCTGGTGTAATTAAGAGGAGGCTAATCACCTTCTGTCCCCATCAGCAGCCGGAGCCTCTGGCCTGTCGCTGAAAAGCTCCAGGACGCTGAAGCCTCGCCCCAGGGCATGCTGGGAGCCGTCTGGCCTGAGCGACAGCGCCACCAGCTCCACAACGGCCAGCGTGCTGGAAACCCGAAGCAACGTATGGAAGTACAGCACCTAAGAAAAAAACACAGGGAGGGAAAACAGACATGAGAAAAGCTCACACTGAATTTTATTCAGAATATTTGGATAAAAAAAACAAATAGAAGGAGCTTACAAACTTTCAGAGCCAGAACACAATGTCATCTTAAAGCAGGGGTGTTCAACTCATTTTAGCCCCAAATGCTCTTCGATGGGCTGGCCCAGTAAAATAATAACAGTGAAAAAAGCAAAATTACTTTATGAAAATGTTTACATCGACAAAGTTCCCTTAGAAATGTAAATAACATGACCAACCTGAAATCTGTTAGCGGCTCATATTTGGCTAAACCCACTTTTTCTTAGTCTGCGGTTCATTTATTTGTGTATTTGGACCCTAATAGTTTGAAAAGTTTGAATTTGAACCCTCCAGGTGCAGCAAAACTAACTTTCCATTCATAATCATTTTGGCAGTGGATTTGTACAACCTGTTTTAATTCCTGTTTAATTTGTTCCGTCTATAACTACTGACGTCACGACATTTGCACATATCAGGTCCAGACTTCAGACGAACATTTGTCCAAATACGACATAACTGTTTGTCGTCATCAGCGGTTGTAGTCCAGACTGAAAATATGTCCACGCTTGGAGCCCATTACCGAAAATGTTCAGTTGTTGGTTGAACGAGACAGAGCAGCACAGCCAATAACCTGGAGGGGGCGGGGCCTGAAGTGAGTCATGTGCATTTAAAGGGCCAGCGCTCCAAACCACCTTGGTGGTGTCATTAGTCAGAAATAGGGTTGAAGATGGACCTGTGGAGTTGAACGAATGAAGAATTCAGAGCCAAGCAGAGCATTTACAGTTTATGGAGACCACAGGGAAATGAGGGAAAAGAGAGAATTACACTTAAAAAAGCAAAATATCACTCCTTTAAAAAAAATAGGACCAATGGCCCTGTAGCTTATCGGCCAAATTAAAAACTTTGGGAAATGTATCCAGATCCATTTCTTCTCCCCCAGTTCTGTGTATTTATTCTATTACAGAAATTGTCCATGTTTTGCTCATATTCCAATCAGATCTGTAAAAAATTCAAATTCACACTTGATATCATTGATACTGATTTATTGGATCAATCCACTTCTTATCTGGTAGAATGGGAAGATTTTTCAAAGTGGCACCAAATCCAGAATCAGATCCAGATTGAAATAATTTCAGTCCCTTGTGTTGACATCATCATACAGAAGCTGTAGACCAAGTCTGAAGTCACTCAGAACTGGAGTTTAGGAGAAGAAGACGATTGAAATGTTTTCCCCATAAGAACCCATGTGAAATTTTGCGTCAGTTCCAGATCCAGAAGAAGATCCTGATCAGCATGTGGACATTATGTTTGGGTCATCTCCCCATCAGGGCTGGACTGGAGACATTTACACTGGAGATCATTTAGATTTACTGAGTTACTGCATCCATCCACTTCCTATCTCTGATAATGGGGACATTTTTCAAAGTGGCACCAAATCCAGAATCAGATCCAGATCCAAATAATTTCACTAACTTTTGTTGACATCATCATAAAGAAGCTGTATACCAAGTTTGAAGTCAATCGGAATTGTAGTTTTGGAGAAAAAGACAATTGAAATTTTTGTAACAGACGATGCATGACGACAGCTTACGGCCTGTTGGCCACTAAGATAAAAATAAGAGCAATTTTAACAATATAATGCCTCAGCTTATCACTTATACATGTGCCTTACAACTTGCCGATCACAGTGGATCTACAAAGACACAAAACATTTATTAAAAAGCATAATATTGTTAGAATTAAACTTACATCTCATAAGACATTTCAGGTTATTCATATTTGTTCAGGCTAGTCAGAAGGGAAGTTTGCAAATGTCAACATTTTCATGTAATTGTACTTTTTTTATACTAAAACAAAAAGAAAAAATTGGGGTTGTCATTATTTAGAGGTTATTCTGATAGTATTTGACTGGTCTGACCCACTGGAGATTGAATTGGTCTGTACGGTGGACCTGAACTCAGATAAGTTTCACATCACTGTTTGGTAATATCTTCAGTGTAATTTTGGCATTTCACAAATTCATCTCACCGGCTGGGCTGAACTCTTTGGTGGGCCAGTTTTAAGCCACGAGTTGTATGTGTGACACCTGGGCTTTAAAGGAACTGTTTACTGCAGGTGCAACACTGTAACCAAAGCATGGTGAATTCTGTTTGGTGGGAGAAATAACCAACCTTTACACCAAACATGCATACCTAACACTTCAAAAGCTAATTAACACATCTCATTTGTTAAATCTATATACTTGTTTTGGTGAACAACAGACTTACTGCAGCATCAGGATGAGTATGTGAAATGTATAATATTAATGACCAATAAACAGTGTGCTGAAAATCACTTCAGGGATATGACATACAAACAAGTACAGATGGCACACAGTCCCACGGCGCCCAGCTTGGCTTCAAGCATCAACTGTTGCTGTCATTAAAATCACTGCAGTACAGCAATAATCTCAATAAAAACATCCCACAAATATAGTGTGTGCAACGGTGCATTCATTAGAAGAGATGAAATAAGAATCATTGGGTTTAAACTAAGACAGTTACAAAACGTGGAGGAAATGCAACCAATGCATCCACCTGATTTGGAGCTGAACTGCAGAGCAGAGCTAGACTGACTGTTTTCTGTGCAGGGCTTTAGGGCACTCACTAGCTAATGGAGTTGCATGTTTTCATTAAACATACACATTTAAAGTGTGGGCTTATTAGGAATATATGTTATGTAATGAAAATGTTTTCCACCAGTGTTACCCTGTGATTTCTTTTAGTGTTGTCTACTGATTCTTTAAACAGTTCCAGGGTTTTTTTTTTTTTTTTTTTGTATAAATTAGATCTGATTACTTTTGCTTTTAATTTTAGGAGCTGACCAAAATGTTCTGCCACCGTCAGACCAACAACCAACTGTTTTTGAAAAGGTATAAATTCAGAATGTGTAATCCATTTAATTTGGGACATAAAAAAGGCCTCAGACTCAGGACATCCCAGTGGCTCCGCAGATAAAGGCCATGGCAGGCCTTATCGCAGCGCCCTGGGTTCAGTTACAAGCCCAGCTCCTGTGTGGCACGTCATCCCCATCTTTCCTGTCTCTCTACACTGTCTCTAAAAAAAAAAAAAAGGAAAAAGACCAAAATGAATATTAAAGCTGCAAGCAGCATTGGGCGGGACCTCGCACCGGGCGATCTGCCTCCCCCGCGATCCGCCACCCGTGACCGTCCACACCTCAGCTCCACTCACACCTGTCCGTCCCCATACCAGTTCCCACCCTTTAGTGTCTGTCCTCCTTACATCTGTACAGAACACCAGTGACCCTCTGCTGAAACCACCATCACCTTTAAATGAGACTTTTATTTTGGAAACCCTACTGTGTGTATGTGCATTTGTTTTTAATGTGAGAGAAAGAATCAGTTTGAAAAATTAATTGAAATTGTATGAATAAGTGAGTATAAAAGTGATGATTTACCACATTTAAGGCTTTTATTTTGGAAAAACCCTATTGTGTGAGCATGTGTGTCTGTGAGAAAGAGTACTTTTGAATGAAGAAACATTGTACAAACAGTTGAGCGTTTGGTCAGAAAAATGAAAAGAAGTTATGTAATAGAAATTTTGTATTATTCTTAATTTTGGTTTTATTTTGAAAAAATGTACTCCGTGTACTTTTGAATGTGTGCAAAATTTCCAATATCCACAATACAATGCAGTAAAACCTGTTTTAAAATAAAATTAAAAGAAAAAAAAATTTTTCGATTACCTGGGACTTGAACCGGGGTCCTTCGGCTTCAGAGGCAGCTCCATGAACCACTGCACTACAGAGAGACATGAGAGTATGTGCACCAGCAAGACTTTTGTGTTAACGCGTTAATAACACATTAACTTGCCCAGCCCTACTTTTTTTATTAGGGACCGAGCCGAAAGGTAAGGCCCTCTCACACAGTGAGAGGCCTTGCCTGCAAGCAAGGCCCTATTGTTATTCGTTCGTTTTTATATTATTATTATTCACACACCACTTTGACCTGGATTTTGACCCCCTGAACATGCATGAAAACTCACCAAATTTGGCACACATGTCAGGTCTGGCGAAAAATTTGATAAAATGAAAAAATTAACCCCATAGGTGCCAAAATGGCCTCTCTAGCACCACCTATGTGAAAAAAAAGGCAACTGCCCTAGTGGCCAGTAGGAATGTTGTACAGACATGAAACCAGTGCCAAAATTTTTGTTGGATGAAGCACTACAAATCATGCACTGACACTTATGACCTAACTCCAACAGGAAGTTCGCAATATGCCTTTCAAAATAAAATTTCTAAAACTAACTCAGATGACACCATTTGTCGTATTGACTTCTAAATAGCCCCAAAAGATAGAGTGAACGCTCATCAAAAAACTGATCTCACACTTTTTCCAGACCTGTCTTAGTTTTTCTTTTACAGGGCCGCAAAGTTGCGATGTTTGAAACTCATTTTTCACTTTGGAGTTTTTCCCCACATGTGACATATCTACGCGTTCACGGTACTCACCACAATACTCACATGCAAAATTTTTTAAGATAGCATGTACGGTTATTGATTTATAACAATTTGTTTATTTTCATACTTTTTCCACTTTAGACTGCCATTTGACCCCCTTAACATGCTCCAAAACTCACCAAATTTGCCATGTATGTCATGGCTGGTCAACACTTTCATACCATATCAAAATTAACCCCTTGGGTGCCAAAATGGACTCTGTAGCGCCACCTATGTACTAAAAAACACACAAAATGTGCCCTAGCGGCCAGTAGGAATGTCACAGAAACATGAAACAAATGGCAAAATGTTGGTCTGATTGAGCCGACAAATCATACACTGACACTCATGAGCTAACTCCAACAGGAAGTTGGCAATCTGCCTTTGAAAGTTACTCTACGTTTCTGCAATTACTGCTTATTCATTTCACACTTTTGACAGAAAAATTTTACCTCATTGAATTCCCACGAGTCTGCAGAATCCAAAACTGAAACAATTTTTTCAGATACGACCTACGGTTATGGAATTATGGCGATTTTTGGAAGACTATGTGTAGTTTCACTTTTCACAATGACAAAATCCCTATTTAAAGAACACTACTGCCATCTTGTGGCTGTCTGACAATTTACCAGGGGTTAGAGCAGTGTTCTGTTATACAGGAGTCCTGGGTTCAAACCCCAGACAGGGAAATAGCTTTTTTTTTGGTTTGTTTGGTTTTTTTTTTGGTTTTGTTTTTCTTCCCTTCATCACATTTTAAAACATGTTTTTACTGCATAATATTGTGGATATTGGACATTTTGCACACATTACAAAATACACACAATACATTTTTTTCAAAATTAAACCCTTATTAAAAATAATACCTACTGTCTGCTACATAACTTCTTTTCATTTTTATGACCAAACACTCAACTGTTTGTACAATGTTTCTTCATTCAAAAGTACTCTTTCTCACAGACACACATCCTCACACAATAGGGTTTTTCCAAAAAAATAGCCTTAAATCTGATAAATCATCACTTTTATGCTCACTTATTCATACAATTTCAATTCATTTTTCAAACTGATTCTTTCTCTCACATACAAAACAAATGCACATACACACAGTAGGGTTTCCAAAATAAAAGTGTCATTTTAAAGGTGATGGTGGTTTCAGCAGAGGGTCGCTGGTGTTCTGTACAGATGTAAGGAGGACGGAAACTAAAGGGTGGGAACTGGTATGGGGACGGAGAGGTGTGAGTGGAGCTGAGGTGTGGACGGTCACGGGAGGCGGATCGCGGGGGAGGCGGAACGCCCGGTGCGAGGTCCCGCCCAATGCTGCTTGCAGCTTTAATATTATTAGGGACCGAGCCGAAAGGTAAGGCCATCTCACACAGTGAGAGGCCTTGCCTGCAAGCAAGGCCCTATTGTTTTTCGTTCGTTTTTATATTATTATTATTATTATTATTTTTCCGTGACGCTTTAAACTGGAATTTGCCCCCCTAAACATGCTCAAAAACTCACCAAATTTGGCACACATGTCAGGCCTGGCGAAAAATTTCATAAAATGTAAAAATTAACCCCATAGGTGCCAAAATGGCCTCTCTAGCGCCACCTATGTGAAAAAAATGGGAAAAGCCCTAGTGGCCACTAGGAATGTCGTACAGACATGAAACCAGTGCCAAAATTCTTGTTGGATGAAGCACTACAAATCATCCACTGACACTTATGACCTAACTCCAACAGGAAGTTCGCAATATGCCTTTCAAAATAAAATTTCTAAAACTAACTCCGATGACACCGTTTGTCATATTGACTTCTAAATAGCATCAAAAGATAGAGT
The DNA here is from genome assembly GCF_902148855.1 of Sphaeramia orbicularis. Taxonomy (NCBI): domain Eukaryota; kingdom Metazoa; phylum Chordata; class Actinopteri; order Kurtiformes; family Apogonidae; genus Sphaeramia; species Sphaeramia orbicularis. The sequence continues at coordinate 258,973 of NW_021941584.1, read as the reverse complement.
GAAACCTCCTCAAAAAAGTGATCTCTCACTTTTTCCGGAACTGTCTTAGTTTTTTTTTTACAAGCCCGCAAAGTTGTGATGTTTGGAACTCATTTTTCACTTTGCAGTTTTTCCTGACATGTGACATATCTACACGTTCATGGGACTCAGCACAATGCTCACATGCAAAAATTTTTGAGATAGGATGTACGGTTGTTGATTTATAACAATTCTTTTATTTTCATACTTTTTCCACTTTAGACTGCCATTTGACCCCCTTAACATGCTCCAAAACTCACCAAATTTGCCATGTATGTCATGGCTGGTGAACACTTTCATACAATATCAAAAATTAACCCCTTGGGTGCCAAAATGGACTCTGTAGCGCCACCTATGTACTAAAAAACACACAAAATCTGCCCTAGCAGCCAGTAGGAATGTCACAGAAACATGAAACAAATGCCAAAATGTTGGTCTGATTGAGCCCGACAAATCATACACTGACACTCATGAGCTAACTCCAACAGGAAGTTGGCAATCTGCCTTTGAAAGTTACTCTACGTTTCTGCAATTACTGCTTATTCATTTCAGAGTTTTGACATAAAAGTTAGACCTCATTGAATTCCCACAAGTCTGCAGAATCCAAAAGTGAAAGAATTTTTCAGATACGACCTACGGTTATGGAATTATAGCGATTTTTTGAAGACTATGTTTAGTTTCACTTTTCCAAATGGCAAAATCCCTATAAAAGTCTTGCTGGTGCACATTTTCGCATGTCTCTCTGTAGTGCAGTGGTTCATGTAGCTGCCTATGGAGCCGAAGGACACCGGTTCAAGTCCCAGGTAATCCAAAAATTTTTTTTTTTTTTTTTTTTATTTTAAAACAGGTTTTACTGCATTGTATTGTGGATATTGGAAATTTTGCACACATTCAAAAGTACACGGAGTACATTTTTTCAAAATAAAACCAAAATTAAGAATAATACAAAATGTCTATTACATAACTTCTTTTCATTTTTATGACCAAACACTCAACTGTTTGTACAATGTTTCTTCATTCAAAAGTACTCTTTCTCACAGACACACATCCTCACACAATAGGGTTTTTCCAAAATAAAAGCCTTAAATGTGATAAATCATCACTTTTATACTCACTTATTCATACAATTTCAATTCATTTTTCAAACTGATTCTTTCTCTCACACACAAAACAAATGCACATACACACAGTAGGGTTTCCAAAATAAAAGTCTCATTTTAAAGGTGATGGTGGTTTCAGCAGAGGGTCACTGGTGTTCTGTACAGATGTAAGGAGGACAGACACTAAAGGGTGGGAACTGGTATGGGGACGGACAGGTGTGAGTGGAGCTGAGGCGTCGACAGTCACGGGTGGCGGATCGCGGGGGAGGCGGATCGCCCGGTGCGAGGTCCCGCCCAATGCTGCTTGCAGCTTTAATTATTATTATTATTATTTTTTTTTTTCTTTTGGTGACGCTTTAAACTGGAATTTGCCCCCCTAAACATGCTCAAAAACTCACCAAATTTGGCACACATGTCAGGCCTGGCGAAAAATTTGATAAAATGTAAAAATTAACCCCATAGGTGCCAAAATGGGCTCTCTAGCGCCACCTATGTGAAAAAAATGGGAAAAGCCCTAGTGGCCAGTAGGAATGTCGTAGAGACATGAAACCAGTGCCAAAAATTCTTGTTGGATGAAGCACTACAAATCATCCACTGACACTGATGACCTATCTCCAACAGAAAGTTCGCAATATGCCTTTCAAAATAAAATTTCTAAAACTAACTCCGATGACACCGTTTGTCATATTGACTTCTAAATAGCATCAAAAGATAGAGTGAAACCTCCTCAAAAAGTGATCTCTCACTTTTTCCGGAACTGTCTTAGTTTTTTTTTTACAAGCCCGCAAAGTTGTGATGTTTGGAACTCATTTTTCACTTTGCAGTTTTTCCTGACATGTGACATATCTACACGTTCATGGGACTCAGCACAACGCTCACATGCAAAAATTTTTGAGATAGGATGTACGGTTGTTGATTTATAACAATTCTTTTATTTTCATACTTTTTCCACTTTAGACTGCCATTTGACCCCCTTAACATGCTCCAAAACTCACCAAATTTGCCATGTATGTCATGGCTGGTGAACACTTTCATACCATATCAAAAATTAACCCCTTGGGTGCCAAAATGGACTCTGTAGCGCCACCTATGTACTAAAAAACACACAAAATCTGCCCTTGCAGCCAGTAGGAATGTCACAGAAACGTGAAACAAATGCCAAAATGTTGGTCTGATTGAGCCGACAAATCATACACTGACACTCATGAGCAAACTCCAACAGGAAGTTGGCAATCTGCCTTTGAAAGTTACTCTACGTTTCTGCAATTACTGCTTATTCATTTCAGAGTTTTGACATAAAAGTTAGACCTCATTAAATTCCCACAAGTCTGCAGAATCCAAAAGTGAAAGAATTTTTCAGATACGACCTACGGTTATGGAATTATGGTGATTTTTTGAAGACTATGTTTAGTTTCACTTTTCCAAATGGCAAAATCCCTATAAAAGTCTTGCTGGTGCACATTTTCACATGTCTCTCTGTAGTGCAGTGGTTCATGTAGCTGCCTATGGAGCCAAAAGACCCCGGTTCAAGTCCCAGGTTATCCAAAAATTTTTTTTTTTTTAATTTTATCTTAAAACAGGTTTTACTGCATTGTATTGTGGATATTGGAAATTTTGCACACATTCAAAAGTACACAGAGTACATTTTTTCAAAATAAAACCAAAATTAAGAATAATACAAAATGTCTATTACATAACTTCTTTTCATTTTTATGACCAAACACTCAACTGTTTGTACAATGTTTCTTCATTCAAAAGTACTCTTTCTCACAGACACACATGCTCACACAATAGGGTTTTTCCAAAATAAAAGCCTTAAATGTGGTAAATCATCACTTTAATGCTCACTTATTCATACAATTTCAATTCCTTTTTCAAACTGATTCTTTCTCTCACATACAAAACAAATGCACATACACACAGTAGGGTTTCCAAAATAAAAGTCTCATTTTAAAGGTGATGGTGGTTTCAGCAGAGGGTCACTGGTGTTCTGTACAGATGTAAGGAGGACAGACACTAAAGGATGGGAACTGGTATGGGGATGGACAGGTGTGAGTGGAGCTGAGGCATCGACAGTCACGGGTGGCGGATCGCGGGGGAGGCGGATCGCCCGGTGCGAGGTCCCGCCCAATGCTGCTTGCAGCTTTAATTCTAACTCCTATTCTTCTGCTTGTGTGCGTGTAGTGATTAGCTGCAGATAGACAACAGGTTTAACAAGAAAAGACGGACGCCCAAAACTTGTGTCCAAATCTGTTCCTGTAGACTCACTGTAAAACTGACACATACAAACTAAATCTGTCTGAGTTCTGTTCACTGCCTTAGTACATTTACATGGCATTATACATTTAAATGAATGGGAAAAACACCACTAGCTCGATGCAAACTTGAATGGGAAAATCCATAGACACGCTAACGATTAGCATTTACAGATTAATTTAAGATTTACAACGTCTTTTTATCCAACAACAAAGGTTCACATCAGAGATACTTGATACTATTCATTCTGACAACAACTGAACAGAAAATACTCACAGGCAAACGTTTTTGGGGCCATACAAACAGAGTGAAAGAAACGTGTCTGTTAGTTCCTTCTTATGTCTGAACTGACTACGGGAACACCGCAAGGACAAAACATACGTTAGTGACACTTATTCCCACCACTAGAGGGCCCCTTTTGTTTACTTTGAACAACTGAACATCACATATTGTTTTTTCAGTGCGTTGCTGTGGCTCTGTGAATACACGAAGGTAAACCATGGGGTCACAGGAGCAGGGGGATGTTGTTGTTTTTTTTTTTCTTTTTAAGAGGGGGATGTGGATCAGGTTGGTTTGACAATCAGTGTCATCGTGCGTTTCAACCAATGACAGCATTTGGGGTGGGCTTAAGACTCCTGTCAATCACTCACAAGCGTAAATAAACCTGTGTGGACATAAACATGTGTAACAGTAGCGGTCTGTTCCATGGACATTTTCATTTAAATGTCTTCAGATGGTGGTGGGGGGGGACACAGGTGTTTGGAAGCACTGACATGTGCAATTATTTTTATCAGCGGAGTACTGCAGTCTGAAATATCACTGAAAGGAAATACACACTGTTGATGCCGACCCCCCCCCTCCAACTATATGATTAATCATGATTAATCACAGAAATCCACGCGATTAATTGCAATTAAGAATTTCAATTGTTGCCCAGCACTAAAAAACAGTAAGCAGACTGTACTTGAATTTCCAACTCACATTTTACCCATAATAATCACAGCATGACCTTTTCACCAAATCATGAAGCTCTGCCTAACTCCTGCTTGAGGTTCTTTCATCATGAGGTTAAAAACAGAATTATGACAGAATTACAGTTGAGATTATCCTAGATAAACCAATCGTTCTCTAAACTCACATCCAATTGTCCGATGTCCACAGTCCTGCCAAGCAAACTGGAGTCAATCCCCAGATTCCAAGGTTCAAAAAGCAACAAGACGACAGAACACCTGAGCAGGAGGATGGGACATCAAAAGCCTCACATTGAAGAGGCAGGTATGTACCCCCCCAGTAAAGACACTCTTTAGGATTATGCATGTGTGTGTGTGTGTGTGTGTGGGGGGGGGGGGTTCAAGGACAGACAGTCCAGTGTTTTGGGAGCCTGTTTGTAGTCTGTGCCAGGTAGGTGCCATTGTTTACAGACTGTGATGTGCCATTCATTTTGGAAATAATAGCCTACCTACAGCAGAGCCACGCTGATTTACATGCACAAAGGCCTGAATATGATAAAGACAGCCACATACTCCCTGTGATCCAGTGGTCCCTGAGCACACTAAAGCTGGTTATTTTTCAAAACCGTAAAGAAGAACATGACAGTGTCGACGGAAATAAAAAAGCAGCATGGGTAGACATGAGCTACCTTCAAATACAGAGCCAATTTCTTTTGGCCCGGTGTGGCAGAGCCTGTTCATCTTTAAACTCAGCTATCAGCCACCACAGAGCTGGATATTCACATTCTAAACTCAGAGGCATTCCTATTTCAGCCGCATCGGTCTTTTATCTCTGTGCACTGGCTTTAAATTGCCGGTTTTCCAAATACAGACACTGCGGAATACCAATGGAAAATGTCAAAGACACCTGTCTGACCTCGGTTTGATTCTGTTCTTTATTTGTTTGCTTGTTTATACATGTCTGTTAGAATCTTGTTTGCCGACATCGATGCAGAAATTCACAAAATAGTCCTGACAATCCCCGTGTCTCTGGAAATCTTCTTGCTGGAGGTGATTTAGTATTAACACAGTGGCCTTTGTCATCACAGGCCGTTGAGACAGAAGCGGATCATTACACTGTCTGGAAAATGAACAGTGAGGCTTTATATTTAGGAGGAATATTCAACACTGACAATCTGACAAGAAAAAAAAAGAGGGATCTGACTCATTTCTCAGTAATAGTCATTTACATTTTCACAGATACAAGGCTGTGTTTGCCAAAACAGAATTCAAATCCACACAAACGCTGGAGCGCCTCCCTCCTCAACACACAAAGATCCCATCGACTGGAAACTTTTGGGTTTTTTATTTAACAGCCTTCGCTTTCAAATCAAAGCATCATCTGTGAATGAACTCTTCTTGAACCTATCCCCATGGTAGAAAAACAAGGAGAGGTAAGGCTATATATTTTCTGTAATGTTCACCCAAGTTTGGTTCCTCTGTGATAATGGGGAATTTGTGGTTAAAAACGCAGTCCCCAATCTCCAAGCAATCCAAACGTAGACATTGTTGATGACGGATTTCCAATTCAAAGGTAGAATTCCTGTTTCATCTGCTTCCCCCACTGCTTTGATACGGCTCCAAATTGATTCTGTTCCAATTGCCAGTAAAAGGGAAAAAAAGAAAAAGAAAAAAATAAAGACAGTCTCCACAGAGCAAATACTGTATCTTACTCATTTTGCATTTCAGTTTTTCACAGGCTGCCACAGATGCTTATGAATATTTTCAGACAAGCTAAAGATAACAGAGTGGCACCTCGTTTCAGACTATTTTTGACAGAAGTATCTCCATATGGAATTGTGGATGGCTTTTGGTTTGTTCTTGAGCAGATTTGAATCATTTCCAACACACTGCAAAGGACATTTCTGTATGTTTCTTTGTTCATGAACAGGAATTTGCATAGTTGAAGATTTCTCAGCTTGAAAGAGCGGTGGTTTGTCCAACAGAGCTAAAGCAACCAAGTCATATTTTGTCACATATATGGCAGACCTTCCAAAAAATGATAGGATATGAAACACCCAAATCTTCCAAGCTACTGTACTTGGGACTGTAGACGGGTGAGGTAGTACAAAAAGAGGATCAGTACCAAATTAAAATATTGGCATCTGAAAATAAAGAGTCCATCGCAAGATTGTGGTCCAAACTAACAGCCCCGACCATGGACCAGCAGGGGGGGCACTGAGGAGGAGATCTGTGTTCTGGACAGACTGACACAAACTGAAACTGGAGAAGATCTGTGTTCTGGACAGACTGACAAACTGAAACTGTAGAAGATCTGTGTTCTGGACAGACTGACAAACTGAAACTGTAGAAGATCTGTGTTCTGGACAAACTGACAAACTGAAACTGGAGAAGATCTGTGTTCTGGACAGACTGACAAACTGAAACTGTAGAAGATCTGTGTTCTGGACAGACTGACAAACTGAAACTGGAGAAGATCTGTGTTCTGGACAGACTGACACAAACTGAAACTGTAGAAGATCTGTGTTCTGGACAGACTGACACAAACTGAAACTGTAGAAGATCTGTGTTCTGGACAGACTGACAAACTGAAACTGGTAGAAGATCTGTGTTCTGGACAGACTGACAAACTGAAACTGTAGAAGATCTGTGTTCTGGACAAGACTGACAACTGACACTGGAGAAGATCTGTGTTCTGGACAGACTGACAAACTGAAACTGTAGAAGATCTGTGTTCTGGACAGACTGACAAACTGAAACTGGAGAAGATCTGTGTTCTGGACAGACTGACAAACTGAAACTGGAGAAGATCTGTGTTCTGGACAGACTGACACAAACTGAAACTGTAGAAGATCTGTGTTCTGGACAGACTGACACAAACTGAAACTGTAGAAGATCTGTGTTCTGGTACAGACTGACAAAACTGAAACTGTAGAAGATCTGTGTTCTGGACAGACTGACAAACTGAAACTGGAGAAGATCTGTGTTCTGGACAGACTGACAAACTGAAACTGTAGAAGATCTGTGTTCTGGACAGACTGACACAAACTGAAACTGGAGAAGATCTGTGTTCTGGACAGACTGACAAACTGAAACTGGAGAAGATCTGTGTTCTGGACAGACTGACAAACTGAAACTGGAGAAGATCTGTGTTCTGGAAAGACTGACACAAACTGAAACTGGAGAAGATCTGTGTTCTGGAAAGACTGACACAAACTGAAACTGGAGAAGATCTGTGTTCTGGAAAGACTGACACAAACTGAAACTGGAGAAGATCTGTGTTCTGGACAGACTGACACAAACTGAAACTGGAGAAGATCTGTGTTCTGGACAGACTGACAAACTGAAACTGGAGAAGATCTGTGTTCTGGACAAACTGACAAACTGAAACTGTAGAAGATCTGTGTTCTGGACAGACTGACACAAACTGAAACTGGAGAAGATCTGTGTTCTGGACAGACTGACACAAACTGAAACTGGAGAAGATCTGTGTTCTGGACAGACTGACAAACTGAAACTGGAGAAGATCTGTGTTCTGGACAGACTGACAAACTGAAACTGGAGAAGATCTGTGTTCTGGACAGACTGACACAAATTGAAACTGTAGAAGATCTGTGTTCTGGACAGACTGACAAACTGAAACTGGAGAAGATCTGTGTTCTGGAAAGACTGACAAACTGTAACTGTAGAAGATCTGTGTTCTGGAAAGACTGACACAAATTGAAACTGTAGAAGATCTGTATTCTGGACAGACTGACAAACTGAAACTGTAGAAGATCTGTGTTCTGGACAGACTGACACAAACTGAAACTGTACAAGATCTGTGTTCTGGACAGACTGACACAAACTGAAACTGTAGAAGATCTGTGTTCTGGACAGACTGACAAACTGAAACTGGAGAAGATCGGTGTTCTGGACAGACTGACAAACTGAAACTGTAGAAGATCTGTGTTCTGGACAGACTGACACAAACTGAAAATGTAGAAGATCTGTGTTCTGGACAGACTGACAAACTGAAACTGTAGAAGATCTGTGTTCTGGACAGACTGACACAAACTGAAACTGGAGAAGATCTGTGTTCTGGACAGACTGACAAACTGAAACTGGAGAAGATCTGTGTTCTGGACAGACTGACACAAACTGAAACTGGAGAAGATCTGTGTTCTGGACAGACTGACACAAACTGAAACTGTAGAAGATCTGTGTTCTGGACAGACTGACAAACTGAAACTGTAGAAGATCTGTGTTCTGGACAGACTGACAAACTGAAACTGTAGAAGATCTGTGTTCTGGACAGACTGACAAACTGAAACTGGAGAAGATCTGTGTTCTGGACAGACTGACAAACTGAAACTGGAGAAGATCTGTGTTCTGGACAGACTGACACAAACTGAAACTGTAGAAGATCTGTGTTCTGGACAGACTGACACAAACTGAAACTGTAGAAGATCTGTGTTCTGGACAGACTGACACAAACTGAAACTGTAGAAGATCTGTGTTCTGGACAGACCGACAAAATGAAACTGGAGAAGATCTGTGTTCTGGACAGACTGACACAAATTGAAACTGTAGAAGATCTGTGTTCTGGACAGACTGACAAACTGAAACTGTAGAAGATCTGTGTTCTGGACAGACTGACACAAACTGAAACTGTAGAAGATCTGTGTTCTGGACAGACTGACACAAACTGAAACTGTAGAAGATCTGTGTTCTGGACAGACTGACACAAACTGAAACTGGAGAAGATCTGTGTTCTGGACAGACTGACACAAACTGAAACTGGAGAAGATCTGTGTTCTGGACAGACTGACACAAACTGAAACTGGAGAAGATCTGTGTTCTGGACAGACTGACAAACTGAAACTGGAGAAGATCTGTGTTCTGGACAGACTGACAAACTGAAACTGGAGAAGATCTGTGTTCTGGACAGACTGACAAACTGAAAATGTAGAAGATCTGTGTTCTGGACAGACTGACACAAACTGAAACTGTAGAAGATCTGTGTTCTGGACAGACTGACACAAACTGAAACTGTAGAAGATCTGTGTTCTGGACAGACTGACAAACTGAAACTGTAGAAGATCTGTGTTCTGGACAGACTGACACAAACTGAAACTGGAGAAGATCTGTGTTCTGGACAGACTGACAAACTGAAACTGTAGAAGATCTGTGTTCTGGACAGACTGACAAACTGAAACTGTAGAAGATCTGTGTTCTGGACAGACTGACAAACTGAAACTGTAGAAGATCTGTGTTCTGGACAGACTGACACAAACTGAAACTGGAGAAGATCTGTGTTCTGGACAGACTGAAAAACTGAAACTGGAGAAGATCTGTGTTCTGGACAGACTGACACAAACTGAAACTGTAGAAGATCTGTGTTCTGGACAGACTGACACAAACTGAAACTGTAGAAGATCTGTGTTCTGGACAGACTGACACAAACTGAAACTGTAGAAGATCTGTGTTCTGGACAGACTGACACAAACTGAAACTGTAGAAGATCTGTGTTCTGGACAGACTGACAAACTGAAACTGGAGAAGATCTGTGTTCTGGACAGACTGACACAAACTGAAACTGTAGAAGATCTGTGTTCTGGACAGACTGACAAAATGAAACTGGAGAAGATCTGTGTTCTGGACAGACTGACAAACTGAAACTGTAGAAGATCTGTGTTCTGGACAGACTGACACAAACTGAAACTGTAGAAGATCTGTGTTCTGGACAGACTGACACAAACTGAAACTGTAGAAGATCTGTGTTCTGGACAGACTGACAAACTGAAACTGTAGAAGATCTGTGTTCTGGACAGACTGACAAACTGAAACTGGAGAAGATCTGTGTTCTGGACAGACTGACACAAACTGAAACTGTAGAAGATCTGTGTTCTGGACAGACTGACAAACTGAAACTGTAGAAGATCTGTGTTCTGGACAGACTGACAAACTGAAACTGTAGAAGATCTGTGTTCTGGACAGACTGACAAACTGAAACTGTAGAAGATCTGTGTTCTGGACAGACTGACACAAACTGAAACTGTAGAAGATCTGTGTTCTGGACAGACTGACACAAACTGAAACTGTAGAAGATCTGTGTTCTGGACAGACTGACAAACTGAAACTGTAGAAGATCTGTGTTCTGGACAGACTGACAAACTGAAACTGTAGAAGATCTGTGTTCTGGACAGACTGACACAAACTGAAACTGGAGAAGATCTGTGTTCTGGACAGACTGACAAACTGAAACTGTAGAAGATCTGTGTTCTGGACAGACTGACAAACTGAAACTGTAGAAGATCTGTGTTCTGGACAGACTGACAAACTGAAACTGTAGAAGATCTGTGTTCTGGACAGACTGACACAAACTGAAACTGGAGAAGATCTGTGTTCTGGACAGACTGACAAACTGAAACTGGAGAAGATCTGTGTTCTGGACAGACTGACACAAACTGAAACTGTAGAAGATCTGTGTTCTGGACAGACTGACACAAACTGAAACTGTAGAAGATCTGTGTTCTGGACAGACTGACACAAACTGAAACTGTAGAAGATCTGTGTTCTGGACAGACTGACACAAACTGAAACTGTAGAAGATCTGTGTTCTGGACAGACTGACACAAACTGAAACTGTAGAAGATCTGTGTTCTGGACAGACCGACAAAATGAAACTGGAGAAGATCTGTGTTCTGGACAGACTGACAAACTGAAACTGTAGAAGATCTGTGTTCTGGACAGACTGACACAAACTGAAACTGTAGAAGATCTGTGTTCTGGACAGACTGACACAAACTGAAACTGTAGAAGATCTGTGTTCTGGACAGACTGACAAACTGAAACTGTAGAAGATCTGTGTTCTGGACAGACTGACAAACTGAAACTGGAGAAGATCTGTGTTCTGGACAGACTGACACAAACTGAAACTGTAGAAGATCTGTGTTCTGGACAGACTGACAAACTGAAACTGTAGAAGATCTGTGTTCTGGACAGACTGACAAACTGAAACTGTAGAAGATCTGTGTTCTGGACAGACTGACAAACTGAAACTGTAGAAGATCTGTGTTCTGGACAGACTGACACAAACTGAAACTGTAGAAGATCTGTGTTCTGGACAGACTGACACAAACTGAAACTGTAGAAGATCTGTGTTCTGGACAGACTGACAAACTGAAACTGTAGAAGATCTGTGTTCTGGACAGACTGACAAACTGAAACTGTAGAAGATCTGTGTTCTGGACAGACTGACAAACTGAAACTGTAGAAGATCTGTGTTCTGGACAGACTGACAAACTGAAACTGTAGAAGATCTGTGTTCTGGACAGACTGACACAAACTGAAACTGTAGAAGATCTGTGTTCTGGACAGACTGACACAAACTGAAACTGTAGAAGATCTGTGTTCTGGACAGACTGACACAAACTGAAACTGTAGAAGATCTGTGTTCTGGACAGACCGACAAAATGAAACTGGAGAAGATCTGTGTTCTGGACAGACTGACAAACTGAAACTGTAGAAGATCTGTGTTCTGGACAGACTGACAAACTGAAACTGGAGAAGATCTGTGTTCTGGACAGACTGACACAAACTGAAACTGTAGAAGATCTGTGTTCTGGACAGACCGACAAACTGAAACTGTAGAAGATCTGTGTTCTGGACAGACTGACAAACTGAAACTGTAGAAGATCTGTGTTCTGGACAGACTGACAAACTGAAACTGTAGAAGATCTGTGTTCTGGACAGACTGACAAACTGAAACTGTAGAAGATCTGTGTTCTGGACAGACTGACACAAACTGAAACTGTAGAAGATCTGTGTTCTGGACAGACTGACAAACTGAAACTGTAGAAGATCTGTGTTCTGGACAGACTGACACAAACTGAAACTGTAGAAGATCTGTGTTCTGGACAGACTGACAAACTGAAACTGTAGAAGATCTGTGTTCTGGACAGACTGACAAACTGAAACTGTAGAAGATCTGTGTTCTGGACAGACTGACAAACTGAAACTGTAGAAGATCTGTGTTCTGGACAGACTGACAAACTGAAACTGTAGAAGATCTGTGTTCTGGACAGACTGACAAACTGAAACTGTAGAAGATCTGTGTTCTGGACAGACTGACACAAACTGAAACTGGAGAAGATCTGTGTTCTGGACAGACTGACACAAACTGAAACTGGAGAAGATCTGTGTTCTGGACAGACTGACAAACTGAAACTGTAGAAGATCTGTGTTCTGGACAGACTGACACAAACTGAAACTGTAGAAGATCTGTGTTCTGGACAGACTGACACAAACTGAAACTGTAGAAGATCTGTGTTCTGGACAGACTGACACAAACTGAAACTGGAGAAGATCTGTGTTCTGGACAGACTGACACAAACTGAAACTGTAGAAGATCTGTGTTCTAGACAGACTGACAAACTGAAACTGTAGAAGATCTGTGTTCTGGACAGACTGACACAAACTGAAACTGTAGAAGATCTGTGTTCTGGACAGACTGACACAAACTGAAACTGTAAACTGTAAACTTTAAATGAGCAAACAGTCCTGTTTGGAGGGGGCAGAAAACAGCACCTTATCATATCCTCTAGAACACAGGTGTCAAACATGTGGCCCCCGGGCCAAATCCAGCCCACCAAAGGGTCCAATCTGGCCCATGGAATGAATTAGTGAAATGCAAAAATTACACTGAAGAAATTAACAATCAATAGTGTAAAAATCATTTTAATTCAGGTTCCACATACAGAACAGTTAGATCTCAGTTGGGTCAGATCAGTAAAATAGTACCATAATAACTTATAAATAATGACAACTGCAGATTTTATCTTTGTTTTAGTGAAAAAAAAAAGTAAAAATTACATCAAAATGTTTACTTTAACAAACTATCCTTTTACAAAAATTGTGAATAACCTGAAAAAATATGAACCTGAAATGTCTTAAGAGAAGTAAATGTAATTTTATCAATATTATACCTGGTACTATATGTTTTGTGTATTTGTAATTGTAATGTAAGTTGTAATGCACATGTGTAAATGATAAACTGAGGCAGAATATTGTTAAAATTGCCCTTGTTTTTCTTAAGACATTTCAAGTTGTTCATGTTATTCAGATTTTTAAGGGAACGTTGTAGATGTAAACATGATCATAATGTAACTTAAGTTTTTTCACTGTTATTATTGTACTGGTGCGGCCCACTGCAGATCACACTGGGCTGAATGTGGAACTGAACTGAAATGACTTTGACAGCCCTGCTCTAGAACATGACGTGCTGCACACTTTTAATCCCCCTTGGCCAAATACAGTACAGATTCTGTTGAAAGTTAGTGTCCTATCATTTAGATTAGACTGTCTTTATGTAAAACTTATTCTATACATATTTGTATTTGACAGTACTCAGATATTATAACTGCACAAGGTCATTTGACCTTCAAAATGCAGGTCAAGGTCAACTATTTTGAATATTCTTCTGCTCCAGGCCAAGATGCATCCACAGTATAAATTTGCTGCAGATGTCAATGCATTCTTCAGATCATGTGATTATGACGTTGAATGGACGGACGGACAGACGACAGAACGATTACAATAGCCCTAAAACCCAGTCCTACTGTGTCCCCAGTGCTTATATGGTCAAGACTACTTATGCTACAGTGTGAGGCCAGTATGGCCACACAAATCTCACACTTTCTTCCTTGTTATGTCAGTGTATCATCTGTGCCAATTCTTTGCTGTTGGTGAACCACTTCATTCTCCAAAGGGTGGTGGTGGTGCCAGAGCTTGTGGTAGTCCCAGTGGAGATGTCCCCATCGACTCTCACATTGCACCTACAGGTGATTTAGATCAACCAATAAACCTTTTCATGCATGTGTTGACAGTGGGAGGAAGCCGAAGTACCCAGAGAACCCACGCGGACATGGGAGAACATGCAAACTCCACACAAACAGGCGCTGGCCGGCAGGACCTTCACGCCCAGGAGACCACAGCGCTAACCACTGCACGAGCGGCTCATTTCAACACAGTGCAAGTGCAGAGCACAGCCCTTCCACTGTTTCACATGATAAAGACCTGCTTTCCAATCAGTTTCTCCATGAAATAAGCCTGTAAGATACGAGGAAAATCTGCAATGTGTGATAACAATGTTCAATAATGATACAAGTTGAGCTAAATAAATAAAGCCACCACAGTGGCACCAGTTCATCTGAGGATGGCTGCAGGCTGGCTGGGCCTTTACATGACTGCTCCAATGGAGTGAACGCATGGACCATTTATCCTGGCCTCCATCTGATAAAGCCCTCTCTTATCTATAAATGTCATGTATAAAAAGAACCATTTTCCTTCCACAACGCTTTTGTGTCTTCATATGTCACTGATGATGCAAATCCATCTGACCAGTCAGCACTAGTGACAAACCTCCAGAGGTCCTGCCTGTCCATGTGTTCCCAGCAGTATTATTCTGAATGTGCTCGAAGGGTCACAGGGCGTCACAAAATACTGGGTCTGCCCTCAACACCCACATATATGGTATGAAGACAGATACTCTGAAGAACGCTGAGTGGTACAATACCTTAACCTACTTGTCTTTGGAGTGTTGGACTAAACCAAAGCACATGAAAACATTTGTGAGGATTGGCATGGATGTGCAGGTGTTTTCAAACCCAAAAATCTCCCCCTGTAGCGAATGACGAGATCTTTACCCAGTTTCAGCTAATGAGTCCAATGAGAAGTACTAGGGATGCACCAATACCACTGTTTTCCAGACCCGGTACAAGTACAAGTACTTCCATCTGAGTACTTGCTGATACCGAGTACTGATCCTAGTCCTTAGTAATCCCATTCCAGTTGTTCGTTCCTTTTGTAAATGTGCTTTATTGTCGTTGTCATTAGTCTGACTGGAACAAAGTGCTGCTACTGACATTTAATGTGTTGGAATGAGCGTTTGTCCATTAATCCACCAGGGGGCGCTGCTCTGAATTAACCATACTGGACAAATACCACGAAGAAGAGGAAAGTTTAATGAGAAGAAGAAAGTTGGCAGAAGGTAATACTAATGTGATGCTAGTGTTGATGTTGATGAGGGGAGTTGTTATAAAGGTGTCAGTGGTTTTTCTCTAACTGACAGTCGCTCTTTGAACAGATCCTCTACCTCTTGGTTCCCGGTGGAACTGCTTCTCCATCTGCGTACGCACAGAGCTTTATGAGATAATAGGATGATCTTTACATGGCTCTGGGTACGCATCCGCTAGCTCCTGGAAAATGGACAGAATGATGTCCAGAATGTACACAGTGGACGGACCATACGCTCCATCTGTATCCATCTGTGTCTTTAACGTAACTTGCAATCAGCATTACTTTAGTCCCCATCTTTTGTTTTGAAAAACCTCCTCACTGCTGACATTACTCCTTTGCCACATACCCACTGCACTGGGAACGTCTCACTGGCGTAAAGTGGTATCGGTGTGGTTGTATCGCAGCACTTGTACGAGCACGAGTAGACATACACGCACTCAGTATCGGACACATACCCGATACTGTATCAGTACCAATGCATCCCTCAGAAATACTTTGCCAAAAGAACATGTTAACAGATGTGTGCTTTCAGCGTCAGTGGATCACTAACAGCATATCTTGGAGCTGATCTGATGATATTATTCTACAAGTTACTCTAGAGCTCTAAGACCAAAGATTCACAACAACGCAAGCTCAAATTTCCATCCAACCTCAACAGAAAAAAAACACCTCTCATTGATGTTTGAAGGTGGATTAAACAACCAGTGTTTAAACACCTCTTTCAGTCATTTGGTGACCTCGTGCTCGTGTGAATAAGTAGGCTACATGTAAAAAAAAAAAAAATAAAATGCAACATCAACCACAAAGAAACATGAGATGGTGGCGACTATGGATGGGTATGGCAGAATTACAAAACTCCCTTTTAACACTGGATACAAATACTTTTGCAGTGTTTGTCATGGAAATGTCCTTATTATAGCCCCAAATCATTAACTTTTCCAAACCTTAGCCATAATCAAAGCAAACACTTAGTATTTTTTAATGTCATCAATGGTACTTTGTGTGCACAAATTAAGGATGCACTGATCTGACTTTTTCAGTTCCGATGCCAATTCCGATGCTGAGGCCTTGCATATCGGCCGATACCAGAAAACAATCTGATATCATTGTTGATTTAGAGCACGGGTTTCAAACTCAAGTTAGTTCAGTTCCACATTCAGCCTAATATGATCTATAGTGGGCCAAATCAGTAAAATAATAGGATAAAACTTTATAAATATTATCAACTCCAAAGTTTTCTGTATGTTTTTGAGTGAAAAAAGTAACATTTTGTAATGAAAATGTTTATATCTACGAACCGTACTTGAACACAACATAAAAATATATGAACAACCTGAAAATTCTTAAGAAAAATCAGTGTAATTTTAACAATATTACGCCTTAGTTTATCATTTATGCATGTGCATCACAACTTACAGATCACAGTGGATCTACAAATACACACAGCATTTAATAACAGGCAGAATATTATTAAAATTCCACAAACTTCTATTAAGACATTTCAGCCTGTTCTTATTTGTTCAGGTTCACATTTTTTGTAAAAGGCTAGTCTGTAAATGTAAACATTTTTGTGTAATTTTACTTCATCTACACTGAAACAAAGAGAAAAAATAACTTTTTTCATTATTTATAGGTTATTTTGATAGTATTTTACTGGTCTGACCCACTGTAGATGGAACTGACCTAAAATGATTTTAACATCCTTGACTGTTCATATCTTCAGTGTAATTTTTGCATTTTATAAATTTATCCCACGGGCCAAATTGGATCCTTTGGCGGGCCGGTTTTGGCTCCTGGGACGCATGTTTGACAGCTGTGATTTAGAGCCTCTGTAGAGCATTTACCAATGTTAGCTGTGTACTGCCTCCAGCAGCGGCGACATAGTATTAGGCAGCGATCCGTGTACCTGTGATTTGCACGGTTAATTTTTAAAAAGCACTGCTTAAAAAATGATGCACAGCTTGCTCAAAGCCGTGCAAATTATCAGTATATTTTCCTCTTACCTTGTCATGGCCTAATTTTGGCTAAATTCATCTATTTTTCACAAAAATGAAGTGAATCATCAATTAACTCTAGAGGGTGACGGCGTGTCCTTATGACATGTGCAATTTAAGATGACGTGGCAGCAAGATGCTAGAACTCCAATTCAATGTGTGGGGAAACTTCTTTTTTTGTTTTGGGTTTTTTTTGGGGTTTTTTTTGCAGCTGGAAATAATTTGTAGCGTCATAAAACACAAATCAGGATTGTGACAGTGAGTCAGTTGCTACAGTTGTATTTTTAGGTGAAAACTTCAAACAGGTGGAGCATATGTGCCACCTATTTCAGGAGCAGTTCCATCATTTTGAGGAGTTGGTGTCACATCTAATAAGCAAAGAAAACACTAACTACTGAGACAGCATTTCAGCAGGACAATGGTTGAGAAGAACACCCCGCTTCTCAGTGACAGCTGAGCTATAGTTCATAAATACTGAGAAAAACACACACTATATAAAATTACAGTTAAAAACCAGCCACTGGTGACTTGACAAGCTGAAGCACAGCTGACACGATCAGCTGGATGGAGACGGGCCGTTCCACCACTCTGCATCTGTTCCCTACACCCTTACAAAACCAGTGTCTCTGCAGTATCTTCCCGCTCCAAACTGGCCTTTAGTGCTTTCTAATTATTTACTGACTCCCAAATATCTGGCGTTAAAAAAGGCAGTGCAACTCCAAAGCAAAGTTTGTTTTGCAGTGTGTGTGCCTGAGCCAGGTTCTCATGCTAAATTCTCCAGACCAAGAGAACACGATGCACCCACTTTCCTCCAACAGAACTTTATGCTAAGGTGTCATCTGCTCTTTTCCTAAGCCATGGGAGCACTAAGAGGTGGCACTGAGAAAACAGCTCGTGTCTGCAGCAACGCCAGGCATAGCATATGTCGGACGTAATGAGAGGTTATCCACGCTCTTATACAGCAGTGACTTTGAACAAAGCAGTAATCGATTCTCACAGAGGTAAATATCCACCCCCTACTACTGGAGTACAGAGGGTGAACTGCATTAGACTGAACGGACGGAAACCTTCTGAGCACACACGCATGTTTACTGTACCTTCAAGTCCCAGCAGCACTTACTCTGAGTGGGAGTCCAACAATTAAGCAGGACAACGAGAAGGCACGCACGAGTGGAAGGAGCAGTGGCACGGACATTTGTGTCTGAATAACAGAGGAGGTCAAAGACACATTTGGACCTGACAGTTCAGTTTGGCTCTGGCAGGTTAGGGCGACTCCAAAACCCCTTTTCTCTTCAGATCACAGTGTTATTTAAACCAGTTCATCTCCAACATGATAATAGCCCCCCCAAAAAATTTCAGCAAACTCCGTCAACGTTTGACCCCCCCCACCGCAAAGAAAAAAACACGCTAATTTTAACCCAGAAAATCACAGATAATGAGGTCTGAAGTGTCCACAAACGGCTTTCTCTGGTATTTTCCACACTCAAAGAAATGGAAAACCCATGTAGTAATCCTTATGCAATGTATTTATGTTGAAAATATTTAATAAATTCATTTTTAGTGAAAAAAAACAAGAGTTACATTACATTTAAATAATAATACAAGTCTTGGGAATATTCAGTACTGTTTAATACAATTTAGTTAACGCAGTCACTTAAAAAATGAAGTTTGTCCCAAAGCGTTTGCCGTCCACCTGACACATGCGCACTGCTCAGCAGCCATTTGTGCACCATCATCACCTGTCTGCAAGGCCTGTTGTGGCATGGGCTCCTGTGAGTTTTCGTCAGTTTTCAGAGACATGCAGACACACACAGACACAGACATACACAGACATACACAGACACACACAGACACAGACACACACAGACACAGACAGACACAGACACACACAGACACACACACACACAGACACAGACATACACAGACACACACAGACACACACAGACACAGACATACACAGACACAGACACACACAGACACAGACACACACAGACACAGACATACACAGACACACACAGACACAGACACACACAGACACATGCAGACACACACAGACACAGACATACACAGACACACACAGACACAGACACACACAGACACACGCAGACACAGACATACACAGACATACACAGACATACACAGACACACACAGACACAGACATACACAGACACACACAGACACAGACATACACAGACACAGACATACACAGACACACACAGACACACACAGACACACGCAGACACATGCAGACACACACAGACACACACAGACATACACAGACATACACAGACACAGACATACACAGACACAGACATTCACAGACACATGCAGACACACAGACATACACAGACACAGACATACACAGACACATGCAGACAGACACAGAGACATGCAGACACACACAGACACAGACATTCACAGACACATGCAGACACACACAGACACAGACAGACACAGACATAGACAGACACACACAGACACAGACATACACAGACACATGCAGACATACACAGACACATGCAGACACACACAGACATGCACAGAGACATGCAGACACACACAGACACACACAGACACACACAGACATACACAGACACATGCAGACAGACACAGACACAGACATACACAGACATGCAGACACACACAGACACACACAGACATACACAGACACATTCAGACAGACACAGAGACATGCAGACACACACAGACACAGAGACATGCAGACACACACAGACATACACAGACACATTCAGACAGACACAGAGACATGCAGACACACACAGACACAGACATACACAGACACAGACATTCACAGACACATGCAGACATACACAGACACATGCAGACATACACAGACATACATAGACACAGACATACACAGACACAGACATACACAGACACATGCAGACACACACAGACACACACAGACACAGACATACACAGACATTCACAGACACATGCAGACACACACAGACATACACAGAAACAGATGTACACAGACACATGCAGACATACACAGACATACACAGACACAGATGTACACAGACACATGCAGACATACACAGACAGACACAGACACAGATGTACACAGACACATGCAGACATACACAGACACAGACATACAGACATACACAGACACATTCAGACAGACACAGAGACATGCAGACACACACAGACACAGACATACACAGACACAGACATTCACAGACACATGCAGACATACACAGGCACATGCAGACATACACAGACATACATAGACACAGACATACACAGACACAGACATTCACAGACACAGACATACACAGACACATGCAGACACACACAGACACAGACATACACAGACACACACAGACACAGACATACACAGACATTCACAGACACATGCAGACACACACAGACATACACAGAAACAGATGTACACAGACACATGCAGACATACACAGACACAGACATACAGACAGACACAGACATACAGACAGACACAGACATACACAGAGACAGACATACACAGACATACACAGACAGACATACACAGACACAGACAGACACAGACATACACAGACGTACACAGACACATGCAGACATACACAGACACAGACGTACACAGACACATGCAGACATACACAGACATACACAGACACAGATGTACACAGAGACATGCAGACAGACACAGACATACACAGAGACAGACATACACAGACACAGACATACACAGACACAGACATACACAGACATGTTTGCCGCAGTGCATTATGGGTAGTGGGTGCTATGTTATAAATGTGTTATTTTTATGCACAAGAATTCAGCGGGGTTGTTGTGTTAGTACTAGTTTTGACTTAATATGTGTATGGCAATGCTTATTGGACTTTTTGTTTATTTTTTCTGTATTTTTGTAATTTGTAAAGTTGCACCCTGAGTGAGAGCCATTGGCAGAGCAATGGCTATCCTGTTGTGATTATCCCAGTTTGGATCTCCCTGTCTGTCAAATTAAAAGCACAACTTGTGCTCACACCTGACACTGAGTTAACTGCCTATCAAACTTCCACCTATGCTACAATGATGATGTTTAGGCAATTAAACATAACAGCATGTTGTAAATTAAGTGTGTTTAATAAATTGAACATAATGATGTTTAGTAAATTTAACATAACGACATTTAGTAAATTCAACATGTTTATTAAATTCAATGAAACGATATATAGTAAATTCAATGTGTTTAATTGATTCAATGTCATGATGTATACAAAATTAAACGTAATAATATTGAGTAAATTCAACATGTTTAATAAATTCAACTTAACTGTGTGATGTAGCACTTCAGACAGTTTGCTGAAATTTAGTCATCTAGTATTTTTAAAACTTAAATAAAAAAGTTTTGTGTGACCGGTTGACGTTATCTTATTATTTAAATCCAATGTTCTGTTTTTTTGAGTGCAGCGTCCCTGTAATATCACCCTCATAGGTTATTGTATCAGCTGATATAGAAGTGAAAATAAGGGGATTTTAAGATCAAATAACTCAATTCTAGGCTAAAAACTAGAAATAGAAGTTCAGAACAGTAAATCTAGTTGAACACAGTGTCTATTTTCTAAAGCCCCTTTTAGTAAAATACAGGTTTGAGTTCCAGACAAATAGAGCTGAACTTCAGGCACTTTAGGATCCATTTAGTATCCATTAAGCATGGCAATGCATTTGAAAACAGCATTTTTTGACAGGCCCTTCATTCTTTGTGGTGGTGGTGGGGGGGGGGGGGTCAAACGTTGACGGATTTTGCTGAAATTTTTTGGGGGGGCTATTATCATGTTAGAGATGAACTGGTTTAAATAACACTGATCTGAAGAGAAAAGTGATTTTTGAGACGCCCAATGGCAGGTCAACAGGTGTTCTGGACTGAAACATGTTTCCACTAATACATGTTGTGGGTTGGAAACAGTGTGCACACCTACATGATGTGTTTAGAACTATTCTGCTTCACCTCCTTTTCTTTGACTCATAACTCAGCTGACTGTAATTCAAATGTATTTAGATCCAACGTGACCTATACTTTCTTAAAATGTCAGCAGATCCAACTTTACTTTTAGAAAATGCAGGCTGAAGAGTTATTGCAAAAAGTCATTTATACGTCTTTACAGCACATGTCTGAGATTCATCCTAAATTCTTCTCTGTATCAGTTATCTGGTATCAGTCATCTGGACATCCATGGACACACGATGAAGATAAATCACTAATAAATGCTTCAGAATATTTTTAATTAACACTGAGCAGTAAAACAATAGGCCTTTTTCCACAGCAGGAACTTTTACAGGAACTTTGAGCATTACCCTGAACTTTGAAAAACCCCAGTGGGAAAATTACCCGGGTAAATAACTTTCCCTCGGCCCCAAACTTTCCCCTCAGAAGTTCCTGGTAGGGAGGTACTTTTCAGATGACCAGGAATTCTTAGGGGTGGGGCTGTGTGCTGGAGAACGCCGAGTGGTGGACTACACTCGCAGCATTTATGCATTCTGTTCACCCGCCAATATTTAATTCATTCTTTATTTCATTTCCACAAGCTTTGTATTTTGATAATTTGAAAATGGAGCAAAAGAGAAGCTACGACAAGTGGACGGACGACGAGGTCCAGGCTGTTTGGAGCGTTTTTGCAGAGGAGGAAATTCAGACGGACTTTGAATCACCGACACGAAACGAGCGAGGTTCGAGTAAAAGCTGTCGGAGTCAAATATAAAACACAAGCCTAAAGAAATATGAGAAAAGAAGAAGAAACTTAAGCAGGATTAAAAGAAACTAAAGGAGCACAACGGTCACAGTGGATGTGAACAAACCAATGGACTGAAAATGACAGAAATATTCAGTGTTCAGTTGGTTCCACGCTGTAACAGTAGTCAGTGGAACAACAGCTGTTTAGTCACAAGTCCAGTTAACCTAATGCTAATGCTAATGCTAACTGTCAACAGTCTGACACTAAACCTAAACCACAGAACTGGATGGATTCATGTTGTCGCCGTGAGCTGAACACTGATTTATTCTGTATGTTTGGGATTTCCACCTGAAATGGAGCGGACCGACTCTTCGTCTTTTTCTGAACCTGCCGCTCGTTTGTGTCCTGGTCCAACATCTACTGTTTACAACGGCCCAGGTCAGACATGTGACCCCTGACCCTAACGGCCCAGGTCAGACATGTGACCCCTGACCCTAACGGCCCAGGTCAGACATGTGACCCCTGACCCTAACGGCCCAGGTCAGACATGTGACCCCTGACCCTAACGGCCCAGGTCAGACATGTGACCCCTAACCCTAACGGCCCAGGTCAGACATGTGACCCCTAACCCTAACGGCCCAGGTCAGACATGTGACCCCTGACCCTAACGGCCCAGGTCAGACATGTGACCCCTGACCCTAACGGCCCAGGTCAGACAGGTCACATGACACACCACACTGGTAGGAGTCTGTCATCATGTGTTCTGTTTTTCATTTATGCATTTGTATGACTTTACATGTAGGAAAAAGAAAAAGGGACCAGGACCATGGAGTTCCAGACCGGCTGTCCTGGACCAGCTGGTCCAGACCCTGGTCCAGAAGCCTGAACCCGTCACAGATGTCTATTTCTGTTTTAATCTCCAGGCACCTTGTTTTTTTTGCACCTTTTGTTTTGTTTCAATTTTTAATGAAAAAAATTCTAACCTAATACTGAAGGCATCCAAATATGAGTAGAGTATAAATACTTTTATCAGTAATCTGCAGTCAAATTAAATGCAGGCATTTGAGTAAATGTGTGTGACTTTAGAGTTGAACCTGGACTAAATCTGTAAAACTATAGAAATGAAACAGAACCATCCATCACATTTAAAGTCAGACCTGAACCTGGAAAATACAGGTTCTACCGTTTGAAACACAGATGAAGGATCTGGAATGAAGGTTCACTGCATTAAACATGGATTCACATGGAGTCAACAACCAGTGAAATGTTCAACACAAACTGTCCACTTACACAACTGGGTCATTTTACTGAACTGGAGCGGAGTTTGGGAACGGACATGAACTGGACTACAGGTTCTGGTTCTGCTCATGTGTGAACTGGACTACAAGTTCTGGTTCTGCTCCTCATACATGAACTGGACTGCAGGTTCTGGTTCTGCTCCTCATACATGAACTGGACTGCAGGTTCTGGTTCTGCTCCTCATACATGAACTGGACTACAGGTTCTGGTTCTGCTCCTCATACATGAACTGGACCACAGGTTCTGGTTCTGGTTCTGCTCCTCATACATGAACTGGACCACAGTTTCTGGTTCTGCTCCTCATACATGAACTGGACTACAGGTTCTGGTTCTGCTCCTCATACATGAACTGGACTACAGGTTCCGGTTCTGCTCCTCATACGTGAACTGGACCACAGTTTCTGGTTCTGCTCCTCATACATGAACTGGACCACAGGTTCTGGTTCTGCTCCTCATACGTGAACTGGACTACAGGTTCTGGTTCTGCTCCTCATACATGAACTGGACCACAGGTTCTGGTTCTGGTTCTGCTCCTCATACATGAACTGGACCACAGTTTCTGGTTCTGGTTCTGGTTCTGCTCCTCATACATGAACTGGACCACAGTTTCTGGTTCTGCTCCTCATACATGAACTGGACTACAGGTTCCGGTTCTGCTCCTCATACGTGAACTGGACCACAGTTTCTGGTTCTGCTCCTCATACATGAACTGGACCACAGGTTCTGGTTCTGCTCCTCATACGTGAACTGGACTACAGGTTCTGGTTCTGCTCCTCATACATGAACTGGACTACAGGTTCTGGTTCTGCTCCTCATACATGAACTGGACTACAGGTTCTGGTTCTGCTCCTCATACATCATCAACCTGATTTAAATAAATTACCCTGAACTTTGGTAAATAAGTTCCTGGTCATAAAGTTCCTGGGCTTTTGGTGGCACAGGGCCTCATATTACTCATTAGTCCTGGGCATCATGGCCAATTTCCTTAATCAATTCGATTTCGATTCATAAGGTTCTGAATCGATGAATCATGATTTGATTCGATTTGATCCGATATTGATTTGATTCAGTATTAATTGATTAACTGATTCAGATTAATTTAGTGATACCAAAGAACACTTCTGAGCTGTAACCTGATTATGTGGGGGGGGGGGTAAGCCAGTGGTCCATGGTCGTTTTCCTACTCCTCTAACTCCATACTCAGCCACAGGTGAAACTGTCACCTAGTATGGGTCCCAGTTCATACTGGCAGAATGAGTGGCTTCCACCACTTGCCTCAGAGCCTCCATGCGTCCAGTTCCTCCATACTGTGGGAGGAGTTTGAGGCCTGGAGGACCGCCCGCACAGGGGTCTTCCCCACCCATCCTCCGTGTCCCTCCTGTGCCAGAACTGTCGCGAGTGAGCTCTAGACACCCCGCCTTCCCCAGGGGTTCGTAAGACAAAGCCGGCCATGGTTCCGCATCAGTGGTACTCAGGTCAGGTACTCAGGTCAGGTACTCGGGTCAGGTACTCGGGTCAGGTACTCAGGTCAGGTACTCGGGTCAGGTACTCGGGTCAGGTACTCACGGTCTTGCTGTGAAAAATCGATCTAATCCACTACTAATCGATTACCAAGCCCTATTACCAATCATACACTTCTATAATTAATTCTCATAATATCCTTTTATATTGCCCCACTTGGAGGAGTTGCGGTATGTCAGTGCCTTGCTCAGAGGTGAGGGAAGGACAGAAGGGCAGAGTAAGTGTCAGACGAGGCCAAAGTCCTGCTGCTATAGCGGTCCGCTGTGGTGAAGATGGAGCCCAGCCACAAAGCACCGCCCCCACATTACCGGTACATATACAGAAAGTTCCTGCATCAGCTGCCGTCAGAAGCTGCGGTCAGTGATGAAAACAATCAGATGCCAGTGGTAGAAACACAAGTGCTCCTGTGGGGGGGCGGGGCTCTCCTTTAGACACAGCGTTAGGAGTTGGACTGTTTGAAATGGGCTGAAGGCAGACATGCTGCTCCTCCACATCCAGAAGAACCAGCTGAGGGGGTTAGGGCATCTGGTCAGGACTTATCTGGGGAGGTGTTTAGGGGCATGTCCAAGTGGGAGACCCCCAGGTCATACCGGAGGGGTTCTATATCTGAGCTGGTTCTAGGAAGGCCTCAGTGTTCCCCTGGGAGAACTGGAAGAGGAGGCCTGAAAAAGGAGGGAGTCTGGGCTTCTCTTCATCTGTAATCCACATAAGTGGAAGAAGATATATGGATGGGTGGTATTTTACATTATGATAATAATAATAATAATAATAATATAAATTTATATTGTATCTAGGTAAAACTACAGCAGTGATTAACATTTTCATATGTGTCAAAATTGCTAAATATGATGATAAACATTCAACTACTATTTCATTCCCATTGTAAGACTGATTTCTGGTCTTAACTGAATGATGAAGGCAAATTATTTGAGCTTTTAAATAATTCATAGAAGAGAAAAGGCATAAAAGAGACTATGAGATAAAACTAGTGTAGAAGACATGACAACACAAAATCAATGTAAAAGACACAAGACAAAAACTACATAAAAGACACAATATGATAGAAATGTCACAGCCAGACAAAAACACTATAAAAAATGAATAAAGGCAGCAGCAACAACAAAAAAACTCAACTTAAAAAAGGCAACAAGAGCGAAACTTCTCAAAAAAAAAGTATCATGCAACAAGGCAAATAAAAAACTGTAGTCTGACTTTGTCTCTGAGGCAAATCTACGTTGTAAAATATAAGCAACTCCAAATAAATAAAATTAGCAAAAGTAATTTGTTTATAACTATACATATAATGATATAAAAATGTATAACTTTAAGAAGTCCAGCCCTAACTGTAACACCAAGAAAATATTTCATCTTCAGTGTTTTGTTGTTTGACTTTAAACTGATGATCTAGAAGCCTTATTAGCAAATGTTCCTGAAAATTAGGGATTGACTCAATGAAAGTGGTGGATGTTTCAAGGTTAGAAATAGTCAGCTTCCACCAAATGTCGTATGAACGCTGGTTAAAACTGCCTTCTTGATGCTGCTTTCATTTTGGGTCAAATCTGTGCCTTTGACTCCAAGGTGCGTCTGTTAGATGTTAGGATATGTAATATGTAAGTTACTGTGTAGTTCATCTGCTGCTGGAAAGCATCAACAAAATTGTTTACTGGTTTCCTTTTGCTGGCTGTTGTGGGTAAGCTAGCCATTCTGAAGCTTTCAGAGTGTAAAAGCTGAGGGTAATTCTTCGCAGCCCCTGGAGGTGGTCATTCAAATGCTTGACTTGTGGGGAACTGGGTAAGCACTGAAGGGGGAATCACAGGCTCTGCAAAAAACAAAGAGGCTGCAAATGAGCGGAGCTTTTACATGAGAGCTCCAGAGCAGCTGGAGTGTAATTGACAGGGCCTGTTGTTTGACCCCTGGAGGCTTCCCAAGAGCAAACAGAGCATTTCCATTTAGCCCAGGCGCTGGCTGGGAGCCTGGGAGCACTCCACTCAGCTACCAGGGCCTCAGATAAGCAGCCCTGGATGAACTATTCACACATGGTATGGACCTATAGGAGGGCATGTGTTATCCAGAATGCATAATGACTGCCCTTTAGCAAAGACAAGATGCATGAATACTCAACCAGGCTTTGAGTTCAAACCAGTGCTTTAGGTGCATACCACTGTGCAACCTGCTGGGCTGGAGGATGAAGTCCAAAACTGCAGTTCCTTCAATGACCACTAGAGGCTGACTCCATATCCAAGTTAATCCCCAAAGACCTCTCATGTTAAAATTAGCAAGCCAGTCTACAGCCTGGTATAAGATTCAGCGACTGTGGATTTTTAAAGGTTGTGAAATTAAAGGTGGGGTCTGAGATATTTTCCTGGACCATTTTTTACTATATTCCTTCAAATCCCCTTCACACCCCGATTACAACTAATTAATTAAATGTTCAAATTAAATTAATTAAATGTTTAAATGGTCACCTGTGGAACGGACAGGACTGAAAAAACACCATCCAATCAGCGCCCACTGGAAATGATTGAACGGTGATATGTCTATCAAACTCAACTGCCATTGGCCCCTCCCCCTCTGTGCGTACCCCTTTTCCAGCATGAATCGTGCGTTCCCAGAGGCTGGAAGCACTTGTACAGGAAACGAAGCCAGAGCCTGGATATATTAGTTCTATTAGGATGGAAAGTTCACCAGCAAACTGTTTAATGACGAACATAAACCAGTAGGAAATGTACCGTTAGACAGATGGGTCTGAACTGGGGCTGTTCTGGAAGAGCGGGGGGGTTAGAGGAGACTGAAGGAGGTACGACTGGAAAGTTTGTTTAAAAAAAAAAACAAGATGCTGATACCAAAATGCCAAAGTCACAGTCTGAAAACAACAGCCCAGGAACCGGTGGGTGACATAAGGAGGCCTGGTCCACATGTAAATGGCATGGACCGTCTGTGGTTCAAGACCAACACTCAAAAGGCTCTGCTGTAGTTCACCGCATGAAGTCTGTCTAAGCACGCACGGCCCTCAGGAAGATCCTTAGGTGGAGGTGCTTTGATCCTAGTTTTGGCTGCACGGCTGAGGCTCTGAGGTGGAGTGCAGATGGAGACAGCTACTGTAGGTCATCTGACAGACACAGGACCAGCACAGGTCCTCCTGCTGGGAAAGTCCATGTCTGTCAGCAGCAAAGGAGAGACGAGAGGTGGAGGTGTGGAGGTGAGACAGGCAGGGAAAATGAAAGAACACCACCATCCCAGAGCTGGAACAGGTAGGCCAGTGCATGTGTCCTGGTAGGCCAGTGCATGTGTCCAGACTGGACAGTGCATGTGTCCAGGTAGGCCAGTGCATGTGTCCAGACTGGACAGTGCATGTGCCCAGGTAGGCCAGTGCATGTGTCCAGGTAGGCCAGTGCATGTGTCCAGACTGGACAGTGCATGTGTCCAGGTAGGCCAGTGAATGTGTCCAAACTGGCCAGTGCATGTGTACCAGGTAGGCCAGTGCATGTGTCCAGGTAGGCCAGTGCATGTGTCCTGGTAGGCCAGTGCATGTGTACCAGGTAAACCAGTGCATGTGTCCTGGTAGGCCAGTGCATGTGTACCAGGTAAACCAGTGCATGTGTCCAGGTAGGCCAGTGCATGTGTCCTGGTATGCCAGTGCATCTGTCCAGGTAGGCCAGTGCATGTGTCCAGGTAGGCCAGTGCATGTGTCCAGGTAGGACAGTGCATGTGTCCAGACTGGACAGTGGATGTCAGGTAGGCCAGTGCATGTATACCAGGTAGGCCAGTGCATTCGTCCAGGTAGACCAGTGCATGTGTCCTGGTAGGCCAGTGCATGTGTCCAGGTAGGCCAGTGCATGTGTCCTGGTAGACCAGTGCATGTGTCCTGGTAGACCAGTGCATGTGTCCTGGTAGGCCAGTGCATGTGTCCATACTGGACAGTGCATGTGTTCAGGTAGACCAGTGCATGTGTCCATACTGGACAGTGCATGTGTCCAGGTAGGCCAGTGCATGTGTCCAAACTGGAATGTGCATGTGTCCAGACTGGACAGTGCATGACAGGTAGGCCAGTGCATGTGTACCAGGTAGGCCAGTGCATGTGTCCAGGTAGGCCAGTGCATGTGTCCAGGTAGGCCAGTGCATGTGTCCAGGTAGGCCAGTGCATGTGTACCAGGTACAACCAGTGCATGTGTCCAGGTAGGCCAGTGCATGTGTACCAGGTAAACCAGTGCATGTGTCCAGGTAGGCCAGTGCATCTGTCCAGGTAGGCCAGTGCATGTGTCCTGGTAGGCCAGTGCATGTGTCCAGGTAGGCCAGTGCATGTGTCCAAACTGGACAGTGCATGTGTCCAGACTGGACAGTGCATGTCAGGTAGGCCAGTGCATGTGTACCAGGTAGGCCAGTGCATGTGTCCAGGTAGACCAGTGCATGTGTCCAGGTAGACCAGTGCATGTGTCCTGGTAGGCCAGTGCATGTGTCCAGGTAGGCCAGTGCATGTGTACCAGGTAAACCAGTGCATGTGTCCAGGTAGGCCAGTGCATGTGTCCTGGTATGACAGTGCATCTGTCCAGGTAGGCCAGTGCATGTGTCCAGGTAGGCCAGTGCAAGTATACCAGATAGACCAGTGCATGTGTCCAGGTAGGACAGTGCATGTGTCCAGGTAGGCCAGTGCATGTGTACCAGGTAGACCAGTGCATGTGTCCAGACTGGACAGTACACGTGTCCAGGTAGGGCCAGTGCATGTGTCCAAACTGGACAGTGCATGTGTCTAGACTGGACAGTGTATGTGTCCAGGTAGGCCAGTGCATGTGTCTAGGTAGACCAGTGCATATGTACCAGGTAGGCCAGTGCATGTGTCCTGGTAGGCCAGTGCATGTGTCCCAGGTAGACCAGTGCATGTGTCCAGGTAGGCCAGTGCATGTGTCCAGGTAGGCCAGTGCATGTGTCCAGGTAGGCCAGTGCATGTGTCCAGGTAGGCCAGTGCATGTGTACCAGGTACAACCAGTGCATGTGTCCAGGTAGGCCAGTGCATGTGTACCAGGTAAACCAGTGCATGTGTCCAGGTAGGCCAGTGCATCTGTCCAGGTAGGCCAGTGCATGTGTCCTGGTAGGCCAGTGCATGTGTCCAGGTAGGCCAGTGCATGTGTCCAAACTGGACAGTGCATGTGTCCAGACTGGACAGTGCATGTCAGGTAGGCCAGTGCATGTGTACCAGGTAGGCCAGTGCATGTGTCCAGGTAGACCAGTGCATGTGTCCAGGTAGACCAGTGCATGTGTCCTGGTAGGCCAGTGCATGTGTCCAGGTAGGCCAGTGCATGTGTACCAGGTAAACCAGTGCATGTGTCCAGGTAGGCCAGTGCATGTGTCCTGGTATGACAGTGCATCTGTCCAGGTAGGCCAGTGCATGTGTCCAGGTAGGCCAGTGCAAGTATACCAGATAGACCAGTGCATGTGTCCAGGTAGGACAGTGCATGTGTCCAGGTAGGCCAGTGCATGTGTCCAGGTAGGCCAGTGCATGTGTACCAGGTAGACCAGTGCATGTGTCCAGACTGGACAGTACACGTGTCCAGGTAGGGCCAGTGCATGTGTCCAAACTGGACAGTGCATGTGTCTAGACTGGACAGTGTATGTGTCCAGGTAGGCCAGTGCATGTGTCTAGGTAGACCAGTGCATATGTACCAGGTAGGCCAGTGCATGTGTCCTGGTAGGCCAGTGCATGTGTCCCAGGTAGACCAGTGCATGTGTCCAGGTAGGCCAGTGCATGTGTCCAGGTAGGCCAGTGCATGTATACTAGGTAGGCCAGTGCATGTATACTAGGTAGGCCAGTGCATGTGTCCAGACTGGACAGTGCATGTGTCCAGGTAGGCCAGTGCATGTGTCCAGACTGGACAGTGCATGTGTACCAGGTAGACCAGTGCATGTGTCCAAACTGGACAGTGCATGTGTCCAGACTGGACAGTGCATGTCAGGTAGACCAGTGCATGTGTCCAGACTGGACAGTGCATGTGTCCAAACTGGACAGTGCATGTGTCCAGACTGGACAGTGCATGTGTCCAGGTAGGCCAGTGCATGTATCCAGGTAGAACAAGTGCATGTGTCCAGACTGGACAGTGCATGTGTCCAGACTGGACAGGCAGCGCAGGTTAGCATCTACATTTGTCCATGGGCCCAATTATTCTAAGCAGACACTGTTGCAGCTAAAATAGATGCATGTGCAGTTTAATTTCAGTATTTTAAAGAATTAGTAGTGGTTAAGAAGATTTTTTTTATATTTGTGTTTTATTTACAGAATTTTTAAAATATGCTCTTTTAGAAACAAGTGAGATATTGTTATGATTTTAGCATCTCACAATTAAGATGCAGTAAAAGAACAAAGGAATGACGACAGATGTGGGCTTCTGGATATCAACATTTTGTTTCGTAATGTCTAATTTAAACCTTCGACTTTCCATTTACAAACAACCTTTGTGTCCGTTTCAGTTCTGAATTTGCAAGCTGGCCTTGATTGTAGCAGGAATTTCCTGCTAGTTTCAATGTGCCTCACAAAGTGAAGTAGATGACAGAGTTTACGCGGTGTCTGTGAACACACCAAGAATCTGTTGCTCAAGGTCTGAGCACATTTTGAAGAAACATTAGAAAACCTTGACAGATATTTTTATTGAAAAAATGAACAAATGTTTAACTTACAATACACAATGCCTTTGTTCAATAACACTGAAAAATGCTAACCATTAGCTTTCTGCAGTGTAGCCTACAGCATCATGTTGTGGTGACATTGTGCAGCTGATTATAACACTTCAATTCCATTTCCTGAAAACGCAGGTAATTTGCATTTGGTTTCTTCTTCTAATCTAGCTTTGTGGAACATCCATCCTGAGGTGATGTCTGAAAGTGTTCACATGGCCACAACAATCCAAACTGCTCACCTGCAGTTCACCCTGACTTACTGAGGTATGAATGTCTGCTCATCACTGCTGGGACTTTTACTTATGCACCACAACTGGTCAACAGGACGTGACCATCAGTTTGAACTGGTGTTGACTATGATGCAGTGTCCAGGTTAATGAAAACATGGAGTGTTTTGTATTGGCTTCGCACTAATAATAAGCTGACGGGTGATAGATGTTTAGAACCTGCAGTTCAAACAGGCAAACAACACATGGGGCCTGCATAGACAAGGATTTGGCAGCCCCCCCCTTCATGTTTCATGACAGCTTCAGCTCTTAACGAAACAGCGACGTGTGTCTTCAAAACACCTGTGGATTTCTGTCATGTGAAACTGCAGCCGACTGTCAGTGTGGTGGAATTGGATCAGAATAATCAGCACAGCACACTGGGAAAAAGGAGTGGCAAAAGAGTCAGAACACAGCCGTCTGATATGAATGTATACGGAATTACAACACAGCCGTCTGATATGAATATATACGGAATTACAACACAGCCGTCTGATATGAATATATACGGAATTACAAAACACACAGCTGTCTGATATGAATATATACGGAATTACAACACAGCCGTCTGATATGAATATATACGGAATTACAACACAGCCGTCTGATATGAATATATACGGAATTACAAAACACACAGCTGTCTGATATGAATATATACGGAATTACAACACAGCCGGCTGATATGAATATATACGGAATTACAACACAGCCGTCTGATATGAATATATACGGAATTACAACACACACAGCTGTCTAATATGAATATATACGGAATTACAACACAGCTGTTTAATATGAATATATACAGAATTACAACACACACAGCTGTCTAATATGAATATATACGGAATTACAACACAGCTGTTTAATATGAATATATACAGAATTACAACACACACAGCTGTCTAATATGAATATATACGGAATTACAACACAGCTGTTTAATATGAATATATACGGAATTAAAACACACAGCTGTCTAATATGAATATATACGGAATTACAACACAGCTGTTTAATATGAATATATATGGAATTAAAACACACACAGCTGTCTAATATGAATATATACGGAATTACAAAACAGCTGTCTAATATGAATATATACTGAATTACAAGCAGCTGTCTAATATGAATATATACTGAATTACAACACACACAGCTGTCTAATATGAATATATACTGAATTACAAGCAGCTGTCTAATATGAATATATACTGAATTACAACACACACAGCTGTCTAATATGAATATATACTGAATTACAAGCAGCTGTCTAATATGAATATATACTGAATTACAACACACACAGCTGTCTAATATGAATATATACGGAATTACAACACAGCTGTTTAATACGAATATATACGGAATTACAACACACACAGCTGTCTAATATGAATATATACGGAATTACAAAACAGCTGTCTAATATGAATATATACTGAATTACAAGCAGCTGTCTAATATGAATATATACTGAATTACAACACACACAGCTGTCTAATATGAATATATACTGAATTACAAGCAGCTGTCTAATATGAATATACTGAATTACAACACACACAGCTGTCTAATATGAATATATACGGAATTACAACACAGCTGTTTAATACGAATATATACGGAATTACAACACACACAGCTGTCTAATATGAATATATACGGAATATACGGAATATATACGAAATTTTGTTTTGTTTTGTTGGGGGATCCCAAAGAGGATCTCATCAGACGATGGGTCCCACTTTGTGAACACAGCACTAACTGAGTTAGGGGAAATGCTAGGTTTTGACCTCAAAACACACTGTGCATACCATCCACAATCAGGGGGGGCTATTGAAAGGGAAAATAGCACCCTAAAATCAAAACTGGCTAAATGTTGTGAGGAAACAGGCCTTAACTGAGTCAAGGCCCTACCTCTGGTTCTCATGTAAATGAGAATGAGACGTAGGAGTCGAAGTGGGCTGAGTCCTTTTGAGACTATGTTTGGGAGACCCCATATACAGGTCTCCAGGCCCCCCAACCAACCAACCGGGTTGACATCATTGTTGGAGCATGACATGGTGTCTTAGTGTAGGAAACTCTCCTCTGAACTATCTCAAGTACAGGTACTGGTGAAATCAGCACTACCGGTTCCTGCAGAGGGGCCGCTCCATCCGCTGCAGCCGGGGGATTGGATCCTGGTTCGGGACTTCAGACGAAAGCACTGGAAACAGCGCAGGTGGCGAGGCCCTTTCCAGGTGCTCCTGACGACGCACACAGTGGTCAAGGTTGCTGAACGTGCCATGTGGATCCACGCGATCCACTGTAAGCAGTTTCTGGGAGAACCGCCGACTGCTGCAGCCAAGGACGGGCCGGAGCATCGATCGACAGCGAAGACTGGACGACTGGACACCGGAGCTGGACACAGCTGTATCACGCACCTACACTCACAAGACTCACTGGTTGAAACCTAGCGGTGGTAACGACCCCAGTGACGTCTCATATACACTTATCCTTTGCCTGGTCACTGGCGAGTGACTGAAGACCCCCTGCCCCACACATACACTGATTCGACGACGATGGAGGTGATCAAAGGGTCAGCTGTCACCTGCATCACCCTCCTGTGCCTGTACATGTGGTACATGGACACATTCTATCAGGTATCTGATCCTTCACCACCGCATCACATTCCTGTTTGCGCCCTGGTCTGTCGGAGGACAGCTAGGGTCAGAGGAGCTTCGGGGACGTCACGGACGTGACCTCCACCTCATTGATCACCACGACTAGCGATAACACATGGTGGCGAGTGACACGTGATCTGACATGACGTGTCACTAATCAGTCATGCTATGTGTGTAGTTTGATGCCACACAGCTCACATGAAGATACTCTGTTCGCTCCTTATCCTCTCTCGATCAATCACACACTATTGACAATGATAAAATGGACAGTGGCCGTCTGTCACGGCGTACCCCTGGCTGGGGTTGAGACCCAACGTGACCTTCCTTCAGAAATCCAAGAAATTTCTCTAGAGACACTAATATTACTATGGTACAGAAAAATGTTGTTTTTCGGCTCAGAGATCTGTCTAATCTTTTTTTCACTCCACAGTTGTGCTTCCATTCCCCAGTCACAGAACACACACGGTATAATTTGGGACACACATCTGGGTGTAACATTACTCTCAAGGTAGCATGCGAAAAAAAGGGCTGATAAATTTACTTTTCTCCAGTTATAGTCCTTTACAATCTCACGGCATTACTAGGTACACCATCCCCACTGACACATTATTTTATTTTATTTTATTTTATTTTATTTTTAATGTTACTACCACATATAATGCCACCGTAGCTCTAACTCCTTCTGATTATGGGTATGGCTGTCCTACAGATATGGTGTGGATGTGTGGTCAACATTCTTATTTGTATCTCCCAGCATGATGGGCAGGTACATGTCACCTCTCTTATTTGGTTCCAGCTACCTCCAAATTGACCATCAGCCCAGTTATGTCACCGCCTCACACCTGTGTAAAACGGGATCGGATTTCAGGTGGCCATAAGTTTGAAATCAGTATTATTCCCATGTACGGCCCTGATTGTTTAGCTTGGTACATTGAAGAACTTTCTGTGGAGCTAGAGAATCTCACTGCGTCTGTTGAACAGGGGTTTAATGACCAGTGAGATGAAAGCTCTCCGCACTGTCGCATTACAGAATAGGGCAGCTTTAGATCTCCTATTGGCTGAAAAGGGAGGTGTCTGTCATCTTATTGGCGACCAGTGTTGTACCTATGTACCTGATGTTTCCACAATCAGTTTGATCACCCTAGACGAGTCCTACATGAGGAAAACACTGCATACACTACAACAGGCTGGGATTTTGGGGCTGGCTGCTGTCTGGGGGATGGAAGGCAATGTTGATGAAAATTATTGCTGTGATTTTTGGTGTGTTTGTATTACTCCTCGGATTATCCTGTTGCATCATTCCAATAATACGTTCAATGATTAGCAGTGTGATTGGTACTTTTAGTATGGTACAGCATGAAGTGATTGATGATGATGATGATAATTATGATTTTGGTGACTTAGATGATCTTGATGATGATTTGATGGTGTATGAAGAAAGCAACGTGTAATCCTGTCAAATGAACAAAAATTGTGAAGCTTGAAATTACTGTTCTGACTGATGTCCAAAAGCAGATAGATCATGGGTGGATGTTTATAGTATTTTTTTCATAGTATTTTGCTATTTGTCCTCCAATGTCAAACCTGATCTAAAAAGAAAAAAGACACAAAGTCTGGAAATTTGGCTACATATAATTTATCTGGAGAATATCTGGAGAAATATGGCTTAATTAGGTTGTCTTTGGGTTGATAATCATTTATAATCATTTATTGATACTCGTAGGTAAATTTTATGTTTTTGCATGATTGATTCGGTTGAATAATCAAAAGGGAGGAAATGTGGTGGAAAAATTTACTTTTTATGTTTTATACTCTTTATATTTTATACTGTTAGTACATCTTCTTTTAATGCTGAGTCATTATTCATTATGTGTGATGTTTACCACTCTGTAACACCCCCAACCCAGGAACGGAGTTCTTGCCTTGAGTTAAAACCCAAACACCTAAATGTCTGAATGTGTAGATAGAGGATGGCGCCTGCACTCCAGATTGGATCCAAGCAAGGTTAGAGTGGAGAGGTCATCATGACCTCTTCACGGAGCAGAGAAGGAGTAGTATGGGGTGGTACGATGTACGTAAGGAATGACATCATAGTTTGAGGGGTTGGATTTGGTTCTATATAATCTTTAGTTTTCTCTTGTTTAATCAGACTTCACTTACAGAGTTTCTCTGTGATTGACTTCTCAATAAATGCATTTATTTATTTTAACTCTAACTTTCTCTCCTCCTCTTTGTGTGTGTGGGTTATCAGTTGAACATTTCCATAACAACGGAATTACAACACAGCTGTTTAATATGAATATATACGGAATTACAACACAGCTGTCTAATATGAATATATACGGAATTACAAAACAGCTGTCTAATATGAATATATACGGAATTACAACACACACAGCTGTCTAATATGAATATATACTGAATTACAACACACACAGCTGTCTAATATGAATATATACGGAATTACATTACAGCTGTCTAATATAAATATATACTGAATTAGAACACAGCTGTTTAATATGAATATATACGGAATTACAACACAGCTGTTTAATATGAATATATACGGAATTACAACACAGCTGTCTAATATGAATATGTACGGAATTACAAAACAGCTGTCTAATATGAATATATACTGAATTACAAGCAGCTGTTTAATATGAATATATACTGAATTACAACACACACAGCTGTCTAATATGAATATATACGGAATTACATTACAGCTGTTTAATATGAATATATACTGAATTACAACACACACAGCTGTCTAATATGAATATATACTGAATTACAACACACACAGCTGTCTAATATGAATATATACGGAATTACATTACAGCTGTCTAATATAAATATATACTGAATTAGAACACAGCTGTTTAATATGAATATATACGGAATTACAACACAGCTGTTTAATATGAATATATACGGAATTACAACACAGCTGTCTAATATGAATATATACGGAATTACAACACAGCTGTCTAATATGAATATATACTGAATTACAAGCAGCTGTTTAATATGTATATATACTGAATTACAACACACACAGCTGTCTAATATGAATATATACGGAATTACATTACAGCTGTTTAATATGAATATATACTGAATTAGAACACAGCTGTCTAATATGAATATATACTGAATTAGAACACAGCTGTTTAATATGAATATATACTGAATTAGAACACAGCTGTCTAATATAAATATATACTGAATTACAACACAGCTGTTTAATATGAATATATACTGAATTACAACACACACAGCTGTCTAATATGAATATATACGGAATTAAATTACAGCTGTTTAATATGAATATATACTGAATTAGAACACAGCTGTCTAATATGAATATATACTGAATTAGAACACAGCTGTTTAATATGAATATATACGGAATTAGAACACAGCTGTTTAATATGAATATATACTGAATTACAACACAGCTGTCTAATATGAATATATACTGAATTAGAACACAGCTGTTTAATATGAATATATACTGAATTACAAACAGCTGTTTAATATGAATATATACTGAATTAGAACACAGCTGTTTAATATGAATATATACTGAATTACAACACAGCTGTTTAATATGAATATATACTGAATTAGAACACACACAGCTGTCTAATATGAATATATACTGAATTAGAACACAGCTGTTTAATATGAATATATACTGAATTAGAACACAGCTGTCTAATATGAATATATACTGAATTAGAACACAACTGTCTAATATGAATATATACTGAATTAGAACACAGCTGTTTAATATGAATATATACTGAATTAGAACACAGCTGTCTAATATGAATATATACTGAATTAGAACACAGCTGTTTAATATGAATATATACTGAATTAGAACACAGCTGTCTAATATGAATATATACTGAATTAGAACACAGCTGTTTAATATGAATATATACTGAATTAGAACACAGCTGTCTAATATGAATATTTACTGAATTAGAACACAGCTGTTTAATATGAATATATACTGAATTAGAACACACTGTTTAATATGAATATATACTGAATTAGAACACAGCTGTTTAATATAAATATATACTGAATTAGAACACACTGTTTAATATGAATATATACTGAATTAGAACACAGCTGTCTAATATAAATATATACTGAATTAGAACACAACTGTCTAATATGAATATATACTGAATTACAACACAGCTGTTTAATATGAATATATACTGAATTACAACACAGCTGTCTAATATGAATATATACTGAATTAGAACACACACAGCTGTCTAATATGAATATATACTTAATTAGAACACAGCTGTCTAATATGAATATATACTGAATTAGAACACAGCTGTCTAATATGAATATATACTGAATTAGAACACAGCTGTCTAATATGAATATATACTGAATTAGAACACAGCTGTTTAATATGAATATATACTGAATTACAACACAGCTGTCTAATATGAATATATACTGAATTACAACACAGCTGTTTAATATGAATATATACTGAATTACAACACAGCTGTTTAATATGAATATATACTGAATTACAACACAGCTGTCTAATATGAATATATACTGAATTAGAACACAGCTGTTTAATATGAATATATACTGAATTACAACACAGCTGTCTAATATGAATATATACTAAATTACAACACAGCTGTCTAATATGAATATATACTGAATTACAACACAGCTGTCTAATATGAATATATACTAAATTACAACACAGCTGTCTAATATGAATATATACTGAATTAGAACACAGCTGTCTAATATGAATATATACTGAATTAGAACACAGCTGTTTAATATGAATATATACTGAATTAGAACAAAGCTGTTTAATATGAATATATACTGAATTACAACACAGCTGTCTAATATGAATATATACTGAATTAGAACACACACAGCTGTCTAATATGAATATATACTGAATTAGAACACAGCTGTTTAATATAAATATATACTTAATTACAACACAGCTGTCTAATATGAATATATACTGAATTAGAACACAGCTGTTTAATATGAATATATACTGAATTACAACACAGCTGTCTAATATGAATATATACTGAATTAGAACACACACAGCTGTCTAATATGAATATATACTGAATTAGAACACAGCTGTTTAATATAAATATATACTGAATTACAACACAGCTGTCTAATATGAATATATACTGAATTACAACACAGCTGTCTAATATGAATATATACTGAATTAGAACACACACAGCTGTCTAATATGAATATATACTGAATTAGAACACAGCTGTTTAATATGAATATATACTGAATTAGAACACACACAGCTGTCTAATATGAATATATACTGAATTAGAACACAGCTGTCTAATATGAATATATACTGAATTAGAACACAGCTGTTTAATATGAATATATACTGAATTACAACACAGCTGTCTAATATGAATATATACTGAATTAGAACACAGCTGTCTAATATGAATATATACTGAATTAGAACACAGCTGTCTAATATGAATATATACTGAATTAGAACACAGCTGTTTAATATAAATATATACTGAATTAGAACACAGCTGTTTAATATGAATATATACTGAATTAGAACACAGCTGTTTAATATAAATATGTACTGAATTAGAACACAGCTGTCTAATATGAATATATACTGAATTAGAACACAGCTGTTTAATATAAATATATACTGAATTAGAACACAGCTGTCTAATATGAATATATACTGAATTACAACACAGCTGTCTAATATGAATATATACTGAATTAGAACACAGCTGTTTAATATAAATATATACTGAATTAGAACACAGCTGTCTAATATGAATATATACTGAATTAGAACACAGCTGTTTAATATGAATATATACTGAATTAGAACAAAGCTGTTTAATATGAATATATACTGAATTATAACACAGCTGTCTAATATGAATATATACTGAATTACAACACACACAGCTGTCTAATATGAATATATACTGAATTACAACACAGCTGTCTAATATGAATATATACTGAATTAGAACACAGCTGTTTAATATGAATATATACTGAATTACAACACAGCTGTCTAATATGAATATATACTGAATTACAACACAGCTGTCTAATATGAATATATACTGAATTAGAACACACACAGCTGTCTAATATGAATATATACTGAATTACAACACAGCTGTCTAATATGAATATATACTGAATTAGAACAAAGCTGTTTAATATGAATATATACTGAATTACAACACAGCTGTCTAATATGAATATATACTGAATTAGAACACAGCTGTTTAATATGAATATATACTGAATTACAACACAGCTGTCTAATATGAATATATACTGAATTAGAACACACACAGCTGTCTAATATGAATATAAACTGAATTACAACACAGCTGTCTAATATGAATATATACTGAATTAGAACACAGCTGTCTAATATAAATATATACTGAATTATAACACACACAGCTGTCTAATATGAATATATACTGAATTAGAACACAGCTAATATGAATATATACTGAATTACAACACACACAGCTGTCTAATATGAATATATACTGAATTAGAACACAGCTGTCTAATATGAATATATACTGAATTAGAACACAGCTGTCTAATATGAATATATACTGAATTAGAACACAGCTGTCTAATATGAATATATACTGAATTACAACACACACAGCTGTCTAATATGAATATATACTGAATTAGAACACAGCTGTTTAATATGAATATATACTGAATTAGAACACAGCTGTTTAATATGAATATATACTGAATTACAACACAGCTGTCTAATATGAATATATACTGAATTAGAACACAGCTGTTTAATATGAATATATACTGAATTAGAACACAGCTGTCTAATATGAATATATACTGAATTAGAATACACACAGCTGTTTAATATGAATATATACTGAATTAGAACACAACTGTCTAATATGAATATATACTGAATTACAACACACACAGCTGTCTAATATGAATATATACTGAATTAGAACACAGCTGTTTAATATGAATATATACTGAATTACAACACAGCTGTTTAATATGAATATATACTGAATTAGAACACAGCTGTCTAATATGAATATATACTGAATTAGAACACAGCTGTCTAATATGAATATATACTGAATTAGAACACAGCTGTCTAATATGAATATATACTGAATTACAACACAGCTGTTTAATATGAATATATACTGAATTACAACACAGCTGTCTAATATGAATATATACTGAATTAGAACACAGCTGTTTAATATGAATATATACTGAATTAGAACACAGCTGTCTAATATGAATATATACTGAATTAGAACACAGCTGTTTAATATGAATATATCCTGAATTACAACACAGCTGTCTAATATGAATATATACTGAATTAGAACACAGCTGTTTAATATGAATATATACTGAATTAGAACACAGCTGTCTAATATGAATATATACTGAATTAGAACACAGCTGTTTAATATGAATATATACTGAATTAGAACACAGCTGTTTAATATAAATATATACTGAATTAGAACACACACAGCTGTCTAATATGAATATATACTGAATTAGAACACAACTGTCTAATATGAATATATACTGAATTACAACACAGCTGTCTAATATGAATATATACTGAATTAGAACACACACAGCTGTCTAATATGAATATATACTGAATTAGAACACAACTGTCTAATATGAATATATACTGAATTACAACACAGCTGTCTAATATGAATATATACTGAATTAGAACACACACAGCTGTCTAATATGAATACATACTGAATTAGAACACAGCTGTTTAATATGAATATATACTGAATTACAACACACACAGCTGTCTAATATGAATATATACTGAATTACAACACACACAGCTGTCTAATATGAATATATACGGAATTACAACACACACAGCTGTCTAATATGAATATATACTGAATTAGAACACAACTGTCTAATATGAATATATACTGAATTACAACACAGCTGTCTAATATGAATATATACTGAATTACAACACAGCTGTCTAATATGAATATATACTGAATTACAACACACACAGCTGTCTAATATGAATATATACTGAATGGAAATATTGTTTCACTGGT
The DNA here is from genome assembly GCF_902148855.1 of Sphaeramia orbicularis. Taxonomy (NCBI): domain Eukaryota; kingdom Metazoa; phylum Chordata; class Actinopteri; order Kurtiformes; family Apogonidae; genus Sphaeramia; species Sphaeramia orbicularis. The sequence goes on along the minus strand of NW_021941584.1, from coordinate 215,275 downwards.
GTAGTGAAGTAGGTTATTAAACTTTCTTGCAGGGAGCCAAATGATTTAGTTACCACATTGATCCCCTTTTTCTGCTGCTGTCTGTGATAATCTGTACATCTGGTATTGGAATATACTGTGTCTACACCCTTCTACTGTTTTTATTTTTCCCACTTGATAGTCTTGCTATGATTATCCAAGAAAAAACAATTACTGTGTTTTTTAACATGGTATTTTTTTCTTACTTTTCAAAGATGTTACTTGTAAAAAGCTAACTGAAGACACATTTTGAGCCAAGAAAAACCATCTAGTACGAGTCTAAACTAACTCTGTGGCCCAGTGATTCTGTTCATTTTGCACCCATATTTTGACCTGAAGAAACTTCATTTATAACTGAAGGATCAGTTACACTTGTTGTACGTCCCACAATGGAAACATGTGCACTTTCATAGTGATCTAAATCCAATCTGCAAGACATTAAACCTCCTAGACCTTGACAGGCCCAATACATGACAGTTAGAAAATTTTGATAAATGGAGAAAAAAAAAAGAAAAGAAACTCCACTTTCACATTTCTACACCTTCTACTCTTTACCTGTACAAGTAGGGCTATTCTGCCAGATGTGAGATGTGGAAGTGGAGTGGGCAGCTGCTCAGTAGTTGAAGCATGACAGGTGAAAAAGGAACAAGTCGTGTAACAGAGCTGATTGAACAGCTGACAGTAGAGGAGGTGTTCTTTTCTATCACAAGAGTGACTGGTGCGGAAAAAAAAGACTGGGACTGTATGAGATGGCAACAGAAAGCAGCAAATGCAGTGATGTCCTGAGATGTTCAACCAGCTCAATTTAAAAAAAAAAAAAAAAAAAAGATTTGGTATAAGTGTACGTCATAAGGCCAAAACAAAAAAAAAAGAAAAAGAATAGGTGGAGGACTGGGAAAAGCAGATCTATCAGCCAAACAGGAGAGGACTGCAGCAATTACTGGGGAAACAGTCCAATTATGTGGAAACCCTCCAAGGACTGAGCATGACAGTGATACTAATGTCTATCCAGCCTGGACTCAAAGAACACTTACTCACATTTTTCAAATATCTCCATCTCAGGCTATTTTTGGACATAGACCATTTTAGTCAGCCTTTACGGTCATTCAGGAATGATCAGCATTTAGTTCCAGATGAAGATGCTGGCCCACATGGAGGAAATCAGCTCATTTTATCGACTATGATGAGGAAAAGGACAGAGTTGTTCTAAAGGTTCCAAACGTCACACATGAGGTACTTAGAAATTTTACATTACATAATTAAGTGTCTCCCCCTTGAACTGCCACCTTATCGTGGTGGGGGAGTTTGAGTGCCCGAATGATCCCAGGAGCTCTGTTGTTGGGGGCTTTATGTCCCTGGTAGGGTCTCCCAAGGCAAACAGGTCCTGGGTGACGGGCCAGACTAAGAGCAGTTCAGAAGCCCCTATGAAGAAGTACCAACAAAAGAATGTGACGTCGCCCGGTACAGCGCAGCCAGGGTCCCACCCTGGAGCCAGGCCTGGGGTTGGGGCTCGAATGCGAGCGCCTGGTGGTCGGGCCTATGCTCACGGGGTCTGGCCGGGCCCAGCCTGAAGAAGCGACGTGGGCCCGCCCTCCGGTGGACTCACCACCCACCGAGGGAATCACAGGGGCCGGGTGCATTGTGGATTGGGTGGCAGTCGACGGCAGGGAACCCGACAACCCGATCCCCGGATGCAGAGTCTAGCTCTTGGGACATGGAATGTCACTTCGCTGGGAGGGAAGGAGCCGGAGCTTGTGAGGGAGGTTGAGAAATACCGTCTGGATATAGTCGGGCTCACCTCCACACACAGCTTGGGCTCTGGAACCCAACCCCTCGAAAGGGGCTGGACTCTCCACTTCTCTGGCGTTGCCCGCGGTGAGAGGCGGTGGGCTGGTGTGGGCGTGGTCATAGCCCCTCAGCTCAGCCGCCATGTGTTGGAGTTCACCCCGGTGAATGAGAGGGTCGCGTCCCTACGCCTTCGGGTCGGGGACAGGTGCCTCACTGTTGTCTCGGCCTACGGGCCAAACAGCAGTGCAGAGTACCCGGCCTTCTTGGAGTCCCTGGGAGGGGTGCTGGATGGTGCTCCGACTGGGGACTCCATTGTTCTTCTGGGCGACTTCAATGCCCACATGGGCAACGACAGTGAGACCTGGAGGGGGGTGATGGGGAGGAACGGCCTCCCCTATCTGAACCTGAGTGGTGTTTTGTTATTGGACTTCTGTGCTAGTCACAGTTTGTCCTTAACAAACACCATGTTCGAACACAGGGATGTCCATAAGTGCATGTGGCACCAGGACACCCTAGGCCGGAGGTCGATGATCAACTTCATTGTCGTATCATCAGACCTCCGACCGCGTGTTTTGGACACTCGGGTGAAGAGAGGGGCAGAGCTGTCAACCAATCATCACCTGGTGGTGAGTTGGATCCGCTGGCGAAGGAGGAAACCGGACCGACTCGGCAGGCCCAAACGTGTTGTGAGGGTCTGTTGGGAACGTCTGGCAGAGCCCGATGTCAGTGTGGTCTTCAACTCCCACCTCCAGGAGAGCTTCTCCCAGATCCCGGGGGAGGCTGGGGACATTGAGTCAGAGTGGACTATGTTCTCCACCTCCATTGTCGAAGCGGCTGCTCGGAGCTGTGGTCGCAAGGTCTCCGGTGCCTGTCGTGGCGGCAATCCCCGAACCCGGTGGTGGACCCCGGAAGTAAGGGATGCCGTCAAGCTGAAGAAGGAGTCTTATCGGGCCTTGTTGGCCCGTGGGACTCCCGAGGCCGCTGATGGTTGTGGAGGCAAAAACTGGGGTCTGGGTGGAGTTTGGGGAGGCCATGGAGGAGGACTATTGGTCGGCCTCGAGGAAATTCTGGCAAACCATCTGGAGCCTCAGGAGGGGAAAGCAGTGCGCCACCAACACTGTTTACAGTGGAAGTGGGAGGAGCTGCTGACCTCGACTGGGGATGTTGTCGGACGGTGGAAGGAATACTTCGAGGATCTCCTCAATCCCGCTGTCACGTCTTCCATAGAGGAAGCAGAGGCTGAGGTCTCAGAGGTGGACTCGTCCATCACCCAAGCTGAAGTCACTGAGGTGGTTGGTAAGCTTCTCGGTGGCAGGGCACCGGGGGTGGATGAGATTCACCCTGAGTCCCTTCAGTCTCTGGATGTGCAGGGACTGTCTTGGCTCACACGTCTCTGTAACATCGCGTGGCGGTCGGGGACAGTACCTCTGGATTGGTAGACCGGGGTGGTGGTTCCCCTTTTTAAGAAGGGGGACCGGAGGATGTGTTCCAACTATAGGGGGATCACTCTCCTCAGCCTCCCGGGGAAAGTTTATTCCAGGTACTGGAGAGGAGGATCCTCGGATCCAGGAGGAACAATGTGGTTTTTGTCCCGGTCGCGGAACACTGGACCAGCTCTATACTCTCCATCGGGTGCTCGAGGGTTCATGGGAGTTCGCCCAACCAGTCCACATGTGTTTTGTGGATCTGGAGAAGGCGTTTGACCGTGTCCCTCGTGGTATCCTGTGGGGGGTGCTTCGGGAGTATGGGGTCCGGGGCCCTCTGCTAAGGGCAGTCCGGTCCTTGTATGACTGAAGCAGGAGTCTGGTTCACATTGCCGGCATTAAGTCAGACCTGTTCCAGGTGCATGTGGGACTCCGGCAGGGCTGCCCTTTGACACCGGTTCTGTTCATAATTTTTATGGACAGAATTTCTCGGCGCAGCCAGGGGCCGGAGGGGGTCCGGTTTGGGGACCACAGGATTTCATCTCTGCTTTTTGCAGATGACGTTGTCCTGTTGGCCTCATGGAACCTGGACCTTCAGCATGCACTGGGGCGGTTTGCAGCCGAGTGTGAAGCAAGTGGGATGAGGATCAGCACCTCCAAATCCAAGGCCATGGTTCTGGACCGGAAAAAGGTGGTCTGCCCTCTCCGGGTCAGTGGGGAGTCTTTGCCCCAAGTGGAGGAGTTCAAGTATCTTGGAGTCTTGTTCACGAGTGAGGGAAGGATGGAGCGTCAGATTGACAGACGGATCGGTGCAGCGTCTGCAGTGATGCAGTCGCTGTACCGGTCTGTTGTGGTTCAGAAGGCGCTGAGCCGAGAGGCGAAGCTCTCGATGTACCGGTCAATCTACGTTCCTACCCTCACCTGTGGTCATGAGCTTTGGGTCATGACCGAAAGGACAAGATCCCAGATACAAGCGGTCCAAATGAGTTTCCTCCGCTGGGTGGCTGGGCGCACCCTTAGGGATAGGGGGAGGAGCTCAGAGTAGAGCCGCTGCTCCTCCGTGTCGAGAGGGGCCAGCTGAGGTGGATCAGACATC
>NW_021941584.1:128449-205949 GCF_902148855.1 Sphaeramia orbicularis | reverse complement strand
TGTTAATAAGCCAACTCAGACAGCCATCAGAATCCTCCTGGAACAATCACTTAGACACAGCGGAAGGAAAACTTCCTTTTACCAGACAGACCCTTCTGCATACCCAGACTTTTACCAGACAGACCCTGCAGCAGACCCAGACTTTTACCAGACAGACCCTGCAGCAGACCCAGACTTTTACCAGACAGACCCTGCTGCAGACCCAGACTTTTACCAGACAGACCCTTCTGCAGACCCAGACTTTTAGCAGACAGACCCTTCTGCAGACCCAGACTTTTACCAGACAGACCCTGCAGCAGACCCAGACTTTTACCAGACAGACCCTGCTGCAGACCCAGACTTTTACCAGACAGACCCTGCTGCAGACCCAGACTTTTACCAGACAGACCCTGCAGCAGACCCAGACTTTTACCAGACAGACCCTTCTGCAGACCCAGACTTTTAGCAGACAGACCCTGCAGCAGACCCAGACTTTTACCAGACAGACCCTTCTGCAGACCCAGACTTTTACCAGACAGACCCTGCTGCAGACCCAGACTTTTACCAGACAGACCCTGCAGCAGACCCAGACTTTTACCAGACAGACCCTTCTGCAGACCCAGACTTTTAGCAGACAGACCCTGCAGCAGACCCAGACTTTTACCAGACAGACCCTTCTGCAGACCCAGACTTTTACCAGACAGACCCTTCTGCAGACCCAGACTTTTACCAGACAGACCCTGCAGCAGACCCAGACTTTTACCAGACAGACCCTTCTGCAGACCCAGACTTTTACCAGACAGACCCTTCTGCAGACCCAGACTTTTACCAGACAGACCCTGCTGCAGACCCAGACTTTTACCAGACAGACCCTGCTGCAGACCCAGACTTTTACCAGACAGACCCTGCAGCAGACCCAGACTTTTACCAGACAGACCCTTCTGCAGACCCAGACTTTTAGCAGACAGACCCTGCAGCAGACCCAGACTTTTACCAGACAGACCCTTCTGCAGACCCAGACTTTTACCAGACAGACCCTGCTGCAGACCCAGACTTTTACCAGACAGACCCTGCAGCAGACCCAGACTTTTACCAGACAGACCCTTCTGCAGACCCAGACTTTTAGCAGACAGACCCTGCAGCAGACCCAGACTTTTACCAGACAGACCCTTCTGCAGACCCAGACTTTTACCAGACAGACCCTTCTGCAGACCCAGACTTTTACCAGACAGACCCTGCAGCAGACCCAGACTTTTACCAGACAGACCCTTCTGCAGACCCAGACTTTTACCAGACAGACCCTTCTGCAGACCCAGACTTTTACCAGACAGACCCTGCAGCAGACCCAGACTTTTACCAGACAGACCCTGCAGCAGACCCAGACTTTTACCAGACAGACCCTTCTGCAGACCCAGACTTTTACCAGACAGACCCTGCAGCAGACCCAGACTTTTACCAGACAGACCCTGCAGCAGACCCAGACTTTTACCAGACAGACCCTGCAGCAGACCCAGACTTTTACCAGACAGACCCTGCAGCAGACCCAGACTTTTACCAGACAGACCCTGCAGCAGACCCAGACTTTTACCAGACAGACCCTGCAGCAGACCCAGACTCTGAAATCATTGCTTTGTGAATAAGGAGTCAGAAGGAGTCTTTTTGAAGCCATCATCTGGGGGCCATCAGCTGTATTAAAGTTGAAGATACCTCTGCATTTTCTTCAGTTTCAAGCCATATTACTGAACACAAAGACTATCAAAACACTCAAATTTCATTGTAATTTAACTCTTTAAGTGCCAGACAGTTAAGGGGCTAATACGCCTTAAAAGTGCCACAGAATTTGGCCGTTTTTCAGTATTTCGCGTCGTTTTTATAATATTTGAAGAATCCTGCAGGAAACCGCTCGGTAACATCCGACCGATTGCTGATTAGATTCAAAACGCACTGGACGCAGCCGATTCATTATTGATTGTAATTTGCATAATTTATAATAATAATAATAATAATAATAATAATAATAATAATAATAATCTTTATTTATATAGCACTTTTCATACATTAAAAACTGTAGCACAAAGTGCTTTACATATCAGTTTAAAAATCAGTACCGCCCCCCACCCACACCCACCCACTCACCCGCACACACACACACACACACACACATATACAAGCAAACCCACAAGCTCACACATACTTAAGAAGACTGACTGAGCACGGGTAGACCAGAACAAAAATGTACAAGTAAAAGTAAAACATCAGTTTAGGAGGCGCTGTCTCAGGGAGCCATCCGCACCAGGATGCAGCCGCCGACCCCGGCGACCAGGCACCGGCAACACAGCCCCGCATCCCAACTAGTGGGAGAGGGCCAACTGGGACCCCCACCCACCAGAAAGGAGCGGACCCCAGTGAGAGAAGGCGCCACAGCCCCCGGAGTCCACAGCCGTCCCCCGGCATGGAGGGCTCCCTCTGATGAAACACCGGAGAATAAGAAACATTAAAAAGATATAAAAATATTATTCGGTCACGTGACCTCAAATTCCCGTCTGCTTGGTCTCAAAAGGGGGACACAGAAAGAACGTCATCGAAATGTGACAAAGAAATGGGGGTGGATGGTTTGTTTGTACACAAATGTGGCGTGTTCTCCAAAGCCGATCTGATCGGCCCGTGGCACTTTACAGGTTGTTTTCGTAAAGCCGATTTAATCGGCCCATGGCACTGAAAGTGTTAAATTCATTTTTGTCTTGTTATATTGTCATGCATCAAATGCACCACTGGATAGACCATCTATGCAGTGTTGAATTTAGGATTTACAACTGGTGTAGGGAAGGTGCGCAATGATGCTAAATAAAAATAATAAATAATTCCCCTCAGATGCATGAAAATAGTTCTGAATTAGAAATGTAGTAGTGTTTGATAGTTTGTTTAATAGTTGGTAGTTTTTCAGTGGCAATGAGAAAAAATTTGTTACCCTTCAGCGTACTACAATTCAAGTTGTCTGAGGGAACCTAAAGAGACATATACTCCTTGTCTGTGTTTTCAGTCTGTAGAAAATCTGCTCTGTCATGTTGATTTTTTACTAATAACAGACATTTTCAGACCAGTGGGAGAGTTAAGTACATGACTGACAGGTTTAACTACGAATCACTGCTCAGATTCTGTCGCCCACCACCTGGATGTGACTCTACTTTGTCTCAGCACTGAAGACTGGAAAAGCGCTTTTACTCTTCAGTACAAACATGACACTACACCAGGTGATGCATCTGTATATTTAGTCTTAATTTGGACTAAGATGAGAGAGCTGCAGAAGGAAGAGCAGTTTTCCCCAGTTTTAGCTCCTGCAGTTTTTAATACAGTCACAAAGAATTCTTGTTTCACTGCTTCTCATCTCCACCAAGAACTGACTGACCTTGTATCTTTACTGCCAGCATGACAAATAAAACCTTTCCACTAGCACCGGTTTATTAATTTTAGTCATGCCCTACGAGTGTGACATGTTTGACCATCAAAGGTTCTGATAATATCGGGATCCAGCTCGACAGGGCCGAGCGAGGTTGAGACCGCAGTCAGGCGTGCCATGTTGTCCTAGGAAAATATTTTTACATTTTAAAAACTAGCACCAATATCCACATCAAGCGTCCACCATGGAGCCACGGTGGACGCTTGATGTGTAAACAATTAAGTGAGAAGAATGTGTCAAGCTTATGACATCAGCAGACAGGTGTGTGATGGAAAAGTCATGTGAGCTGAGCCTCCATGATGGAACTGATGTAAATGCTGCTAACCTTATACTGGAAAAACTACAGAAAATCCCTCATGTATTCACAAACCCTCAACCAAAAACATGATGCGTTAATGACAAAACATTTATCTGATAACAGGAGGAGATTATGTGAATGAAGCGCGTAAACAAGCATTTAGTCTGGAATCTGCAGAGGCCAAATACTGCTGAAGGTCGATAACAGATCTGTAACGAGCCTGGGGATGAAAATGAAGTTGAAAAGTGGCTTCCATTCTGGAAACAGACGGCATGTCACCTGATTTACCTGGCACTGTGTATACTCTGAAACATCACCCAGGTAGGTCTGACGCACAGGAGGAAACTGACAAGATGAAAGAATAATGTAGTAACTGACATTTTCCTCAAAGCTAAATTGCTTCCACAATATACGTCTGCTCACAATGAAAACCTCTTAATCAGCACAACTCCCAGAACCCGTTCCCTAAGTCCCCACGCCTTCTTTGGAGCTTCAGTGCCTCTGGTGTTCCCCCACTTGTCCCAGACTCGGAGAAAATTCATCGCCTCTGCATTCTACAACGTCTCCGGCTTTGCCAAACACATCTCAGAGTTTGCTAGGTAAAGTGTTCGTTTGTCGCCCAGGTTTTGGCCTCCTGACATTTTGTAAATCCTGTCTGAAATGCATCACGGACAAACGGAGAGCACAGCATGTGAACGGAGTGGAATCATCAGAATAAGGGACGGACGTGGGAGAAATAAGGAAATAATAGGATAACACCACCAAGCCACAGACACAAAGGAATATTTAGAACTGACATGGCAAACCCAGGAACAAACAAACTACAATTTGTGTTTGTGTGACTGCTTCAGGTGGAGAGCTGAGAGCAGAACTACAGAGACCAGCTCAAACTGAGGGCGTGGCCATGCTTCCCTAACAGGACTGACATTCAAACATGTTTAAACAGTCCAACTGTGAGCACCCTTATGGAGGCAAAACGCAAGTACACATTCTGTACATTAGGGGTGTCAAACACATGGCCCGCAGTCCAAAACCAGCCCCCACATGGTCCAGTCCAGCCCTTCAGCGTAAAAAACTGCACTGAGGACATTTACAGTCAACAATGTCCAACTCATTTTAGTTCAGGGGCCACATGCAGCCTAAATAATAGCATAAGAACCTATAAATAATGACAACTCCACATTTTCTTCTTGGTTTAATGTGAAAAAAGTAAAATTACGTTATGAAAATATTTACATTTTGAAATTATCCTTTCACAATAAAATGTGAATAATATGAACGAATACGGACCTGAAACGTGATGAAAAATAATTATAATTTTAACAGTATTCTGCCAGTTACTAAATATTGTACAAATTTGTCGATCTACTGTGATCTATAAGTTGAGTTAATAATACATTGAGACATAATATGTTGAAATTGCACTTATTTTTCTTAATACATTTCAGATACATGTACATGGTTGTTCGGTAGGGGGGTGAAGGCACAAAAATTTCAGTTCACTACGTTTTCGGTACAGGAGTCTTCAGTTTCATACATTTTTAGTACATTTTTGGTCCAGGTAAGGAGACCAGTGAAGGGGGGGGGGGGGGGGGGGGTGGTCTGTAACTACCAAAAACCAAAAGTGAAACTTAACACGCTTCAAAAGTCCCATCTGGCTCCTGTGATTCTATTATTACCCCCCCTTTATCAGCACCTCAGCCCCAGAATAAAGTGTTTTTTTTTCCTTTTAATTTGTTTTTTTGCAGCAGCGCTGAGAATTCAGCAGCAGCAAATGTGTATAGTTCTGCTTGTGTCCACCCTGCTTCCCGAGTGTTTGCGTTCTTCACATAAGCTACAGGTATTCGTTCGGTACAACTCTGTATTGTACCAAAGGCCCGAAATGAAACGGTTCGTTACAAACAAGTGCACCGTTACAACCCTATTGTTCAGGTTATTCACATTTTCATAATGTAATTTGACTTTTTTCTCACTAAAACAGAGAAAATTGGATTATTATACATAGGTTATTTTAGCGGTCCGGCCCACTTCAGACCACATTGGGCAGTATGTGGCCCCTGAACTAAAATGACTTTGACACCCCCGCTGTCGGTCATTCAATGTGAGCATTAAGCCTGTAGCTGGGTGCTGAACCTTTATGGCACTGACCAAACTGCTTACATATCATCAGGTATCCAAATATCATCTTGTCATATGGTACCAGATTTCATATGCATGTACCTGTATCTAATAACACTGTTGGAATTCTGACAAGGTTTTCCCATTTCTCATGACAACATTAAACATATCTTCGGCTACCATGTCAGTGGTGTCATACTCAACTGTTTTGAAGAAGACATTTAAAAATTTCACACAAAAAAGAACACCAAAAAAAAACATGAAAATGTATATTTGTTTTCAGACTCACCTGAATAATACTCCTCTGTGAGGAACTACCGTGACTGTTTTTTTTTTTTCTGTGTGCGTTTAGACTTGGTTCTAAATCAACAACATTTAGAATTTAGAAGAGGTGTTGGGAAGGTGTGCAGTGATGCAAAATGAAAATAAAAGTCAATTATCCCCCTGGAATGGATTAAAATGATCAAGCTGGGTCTGAGGAAGAAGTAAATGACAAAACTGAGCAGAAATACAATAATTCAAACAGACTTGAAAATAATAGTTACAGCTTCAGTCTTTGATCGTTTTTAGTGCCACTGAGGAAAAAAATCGATCTCTACCCTTGAGCGTATTACAATTCAAGTTGTTGGAGAAGACATACGGGGACTTCTACTCCTGTCTGTGTTTTCAGGCTGTAGAAAATCTACTCGTCATGCTGATTTTTGGCTAATAACAGACGTTTTCAGACAGGCAGGAGAGTTAAGGACATGACTGACAGTCACTGGTCAGATGCCGTCATCCACGACCTGCATGTGTCTGTACTCCATGACATCAGGAGAAATGCATTCACAGACTGCACAATTCAGTAGAAATTCATGAACATGTTTTAGGAGTTTGAAGTGTCAGTCAACACTAAAGCAGATGACATTCAAGAGCCAATAAAAACACAGAATGGATGAAGCTGTGAAATCAATATTTAAGATGCGTGGACTGATTCACAGCATCACCGAAGTAAAAGCAGAAAACATTCCACTGCCGTTCACCTTCCAGCAGCACAGTCCATTAAAGAGACAGTACAAAGCCAGTTTGTTGAACTTGAAATGATGATGTGCCCATTGGTTTAGGTTATAGATGAGCATCATCATTTGCATATCAAGCAGAGAAGTCAGATCCAGTCAGAAGTGATGACTCCAGACACATGTGGCAGCTGAGCACAGATGCACGTACAGCTGGACACCTGCGCTCACATTTAATCCAAGGTCTGAACAGGAACATCACAAACAGTCCATACTGACAGCAGGTTTCAACATTTAACCCACTTCTGATCAGGTTAGGAGAAGCATCCCCAAAGTGAATGTCACTGCACACCAATACTCCCATCATCATCCCACTTCTGCAGTTTTCAGACTGTTCCAGTGATCATGTCACAACGTGTTGTATCTGATTACAGCAATTATCAGATTACTAAGTTATTGGATTTTTATGGTCATGTAAATGGACTCAGTGTAGTATCTTCTGAACATTTCGTGTGTGTGTGTGTGTGTGTGTGTGTGTGTGTGCTGTTGTGGCCGTTGGATTCCCTCAAACTCCCACTCCTACATTTGGTTGGATGTTCCAGGGTGTGCCACTCTGGTGTGGAAAGCTGTTAAGCAGCAGCTGCTCCGCTAGATGTTTGTTCCCCTTGGAGCTGAAATATTGATCAGTTCTAAGGCAGCGCAGTGCAGTCTGTGCCCCTGCTATCCCTATGTATAATTGAAGTGTATATCTCTTAGTATGGCATGCCAGTTGGGAAAAGGAATTAGGCAGTGAGGTGAGCTGAAGGCCTGTGGCTGTTGCCATAGCAGCTCCTTTGTCCATCAATCATATGGCTTTTCACACAGAAAGGTTCCATGAGTTCACTACTTTAACTATAAGAGCCAAGATTTGTAAAAGAAAACAGAGGATGCAAAACTGAATTTGTGTTTTTTTACTGGGTGTTTGATCTGAGCACTTCTCAGTGCAAAACAGGGGGTGACAGACTCCTGTGGGCTGTCAGCCAGAGTGAAGGAGCCAACAGTCTGTTAAAGGAGAAGAGGGGGAAGTCTGCGTCCATATGTCAAAACAAACTCTGCAAAGCCAACACCAACTGACATGATTAGCTTGTGTTTGGAGTCGTCTGAAGACATGTTGAAAATGTACAACCCCAAAACGCACATGACAACAAGAATGCAGCAGTATTTAAAAATGTGATTGTATGACAGTGTGAATACAACAAATTTCATGTTTTGTCTGATGATTTTCCTTTCATTTGTACATGTGCATCCATTCAGGCTGTAAAAAATTGGAACGGGAACAATTTGGGAATATGAGTGCGTAAAGGGCAAGTGGTGGAGCCAAGACCATGATATGTGATCCATCAGACAACGTCACATCAAGAACCGTCATTCATATAGAGCTGATGGAAACACAGGGTTTAGTATCGCTGTGGAGAGCCGTAGTCAAACTACACACAAATGACGGTTCAAAAGGCATTCTGAGCCGTGATGGAGAGAACACAGACACCACAAAGACCTGCACACCGGACGCTCTGAGCACACGTCACATCTGCACTGACTGACAGTTCATAGTCCACCGTGGGTTCCACAGAGCCCAAAGAAGTTCACAACGCAACACACATACACACACACACGCGTGTGTATATATATATATGCTCACTGATGTTCCGCCTACCAAGGGACAAACTGAGTCTTAACTTTCAATCTCAATTTCTAAAACTTTTTGTGCTTGACAAATTTTCAAAAAAAATTGTAAAAAATCAAAAAATCTAAAATCTGCCGTCAAACTGTGCATTGAACCTCCCCTAGTGGTAAAGAACGTGTGTCGAATTTGAAAAGCATCAGGTGAACAGCCTTCGAGAAATGCGTTGGACAAAACTCTGGACGGACGGACGGACAGATAGAATTCCTGTAAACTGTACAAAAAACACTAATCTCACACTTCCTTTGATAAATTCACATCATCAGTTTGTCTCCTTTCTGAAATCATGGCTAGGTTCACATTCTTCTCATCATTTTAGTTTCTGTTTTCCATATGATGCATAGAAATTCCATCATTATTATTATTATGACCTCTGCCAAGGAACAGCAGAGATTCTGTTTTCATTGGGGTCTGTCTGTCTGTCTGTCTGTCTGTCTGTCTGTCTGTCTGTCTGTAAGATAGATCAAACGGTTACGGATGGATTTTGAGGAAATTTTCAGGAAATGTTGACTCTGGCAAAAGGAACAAATGATGACATTTTGGTGGTGATGGGCGGGGCTGATCTGCCGTGGTGGACGAGTGCTTTTCTAGTTGTAAGAATGCAATCATTAACTGAGCCTCACAGTTTACAACTACAGACTCTGATTCTGAGACTCATTCCATGTTATCATCACACAGTCTGCATACATATTACAAGTTTATTCAATTCATGTTGCATAGAGTGGCTGATCACACTTACCTCTCAGTCTTAGGAAAAGACTTAAGCCTTAAGGTAAAACTCAAATGAATCAGTCATAATGTCCACTATAAAGGCCGTGGGTTTCTACATGACCTACTGGGTGACAAAGCCCAGGCCAGAAGTATAAATCCCAAACTTCACACATTCACATTTTCAGCACAGATTGGCGTCAGTCATTTGTATCTGTTGATGTGCATGTGTGTTGAACCCACAGAATCAACTTCAGGGCTCAAACTCTTAAAAACTGACAAAAATACACCAGTCTAATTCATCTTTACACTTGAAAAAAACACACATGGCTTATCATGCTTTTCATCAACATCCCCAGTTATGGTGTTATGTAAATCTATCGCAGCAGATTTAAAAGCCCATAGGCTACAGAATGGGAGCCAAGCATACTAAATAAAAGCTGATAATTGCACCATAAGAGCAGACACCACCTACACTATTCAATAATTAAGGCTAATAGAAGGTTCATTTAATAAAACAATGATGCCCTGCCAACCTACTTAAAACAACAACAACAAAAGTACAACACTGTGTCTACTTGTTTGTTCCTAAATGACTGTGATAATGGCCTGAGCTAAACATGCACACACTCATCTGTGAGCTGAACATGCACACACTCATCTGTGAGCTAAACATGCACACACATCTGTGAGCTAAACATGCACACACTCATCTGTGAGCTAAACATGCACACACTCATCTGTGAGCTAAACATGCACACACTCATCTGTGAGCTAAACATGCACACACTCATCTGTGAGCTAACATGCACACACTCATCTGTGAGCTGAACATGCACACACTCATCTGTGAGCTAAACATGCACACACTCATCTGTGAGCTAAACATGCACACACTCATCTGTGAGCTGAACATGCACACACTCATCTGTGAGCTGAACATGCACACACTCATCTGTGAGCTAAACATGCACACACTCATCTGTGAGCTAAACATGCACACACTCATCTGTGAGCTGAACATGCACACACTCATCTGTGAGCTAAACATGCACACACATCTATGAGCTGAACATGCACACACTCATCTGTGAGCTGAACATGCACACACTCATCTGTGAGCTGAACATGCACACACTCATCTGTGAGCTAAACATGCACACACTCATCTGTGAGCTAAACATGCACACACTCATCTGTGTGCTGAACATGCACACACTCATCTGTGAGCTGAACATGCACACACTCATCTGTGAGCTGAACATGCACACACTCATCTGTGAGCTGAACATGCACACACTCATCTGTGAGCTAAACATGCACACACTCATGTATGATCACATGTAGAAAACAAACCCCTCTGCTGGGCTGTTCTGTTACCATTATTATGATCCACTTCATAGCACATATACTGAAAACACAGTCTTAAATAGATCGTGGCACATAGGAATACCACTGACTTTTACAGGTTTGTACAGATTAAGGGGGAATCTAATTCTATTTGAATGAGAATGAGGCGTTTGTATCTACAAAGGCAGCAGGTCACCTTTCATGGAGACTGCCATGTTGCATCACTGTGTCTTCTCCTTTTTTTCTGTTTTATCGAGGGCAGCGTTCAGTGTTGAGCTTCATTACTAACACTGTCTATGTTAGAGTGTGGAGCACACTTAATATTTCTTTAATCAAAAAGACTCAGTAGGAGCATTTCCATCCAGCTATTTTATTTGCATTTTAAGAAAAAAAAAAAAGCAATAGAAATATTGGGAGAGTTGGAAAGTTAACATAAATGTGAAGAAGTGAAATAGAAACAGATTATTTAGCCAATTATTGTGTCAGAGACTGCAGTGGTTTTTGAATTAATAACAGAACAGCAAGTAACATTTAATAGCAAAATGGCCATAAAACACCATGCACTTTCATCAATAGCTGAGGTCAGCTTTAAACTTTAAAGGCCAATAAAATATCAAATAATTTGGAGAAAAAGCTGATATCTGAGTGATCCACACAGCCTCAGTCTGGAAACTAATCCGGCACGCCCAGAAACTGATTGAATATTATTAGAAACTGGACAATGCAAGAGTGAACAACAAGCTCAAAGAAATCAACCAATACCTCAGCAACTGGACATAAAAACAAAAAATCTGAAAATGTTATTTTCACTGAAGTCAGTGATGTCAGTGGACAAAGCTAATGTTATCCACTGGACAGTTTGGATGGCATGGTCTGCTTACACCACTGTTCAACTGCACATATTAGTCTGTCTGTATCTGTCAGTCTGTCTGTGGTTTCATTATCTGTTTGACTTTTGTACCTATGGCTAGGCAGTCACACATGTGGGCTAGGTGGACACAAGCCCAAAAAAGCAAGTCTTCAAATAGATCCAGGGTAAAAATGAATGTGGATGAACTTCTGGTGTCTCTCATGTACTGTGGTGCCACTAAAGCACCACTCTCACTTCTACAAGTTTTCACTGATTCATTCAAGCTTTATTAAGGACACAAGAACTAGGTCCATAGGATAAGACAAAAAAAACACACACAATAAAAAAGAA
This sequence comes from Sphaeramia orbicularis, assembly GCF_902148855.1. NCBI lineage: Eukaryota > Metazoa > Chordata > Actinopteri > Kurtiformes > Apogonidae > Sphaeramia > Sphaeramia orbicularis. The sequence continues at coordinate 194,123 of NW_021941584.1, read as the reverse complement.
AAGAAAGAGCATAAATCCATATGTTACTTACACATAAAGGCTCGATTGCCAGTGAGACCACATTTTAGATGTAAACCTTACAGAACCACCGTACTTTCCGGACTATAATCTGCTACTTTTTTCTCGTTTTGAACCCTGTGGCTTATACAGCGATGCAGCTCAAGTATAGATTTATACAAGCTAACGGCCTCCAGGGGGCGCTCTAGCAGGAAGAGCAAAAGTGAGAGACGGGTGCAAGAGGTGATGAAGAGGAGAAGTTTAAATCTTAATTTTTAACAATCATTTTGCGTGTCATGTACAAACCCTCATCATGGAAAACACATGAAGAAATGCATATGATACAGCTGTCTAAGAAGGAAATAGAGCTGCTGCACATAAGTGCCATTGAGCAACAACGGAGGAGAGATGTAGAAGGTGTATGACGGAGCCTTTCTGAGGATGTGGAGCCTTTGAGGATGTTCAACTCCAACACTGAAGAAGACGACTGCAGTGGTTTCAATGAGCAGAAGGAAGATGAGGATACAGATCAGTGACTTTTCTGGGGTTTTTAACCAGCCTGTTCCTGCCGTGTTACAGGCACTGTTTGGAAAAAAGCAGTGAAGGGATGGAAATAATATTTAAATAATCTTTCTGTTTACCATCTTTCTGTGTAAATATCTCTTGTCACAACGCGGACACCTGCGCCTTTAGTCAGGTGCGGTTTATAGCCCGGAAAGTACGGTAATCTTGGGACAGACCAGGGCTTGTACATTTGAGTTTGATAATTTTGTAACTCTGCACATGAATGAATAAATAAAATGTGATATAGGGACCACACAGCATCAAACATCCCAATCCACAAACATCTGACTGGCACTAGAACGTCTCAGTAATATCCTCATCGAGTCATTATAAGCAACCACCAGTTTAATCCCACTAAAGAGAGGATTCTAATACAAAATACTAGTAAAAAATGTTTGACTTTGACTTAAGGCATTGCATTTGGTGCTTGTGCATGATTGTATATTGTATTTACAATGCTACTGCTATGTTTATCAAATAAATGTAACTTACTAAAGGGAGAGGTAAATATGTGGCATGCCACTTCTATGCATACAAAGAATTAATGTTAAAGGTGTGGGAGACTTTCCTGACCAGTGTTTCCTCAGATCTGTCCATCCTCAGTCAGATCCTCAGTTTCATTCATCTGTTGGTCTGTCTGTCATTCCTCAGCTGAATCTCTTCCTCATGCTGAACAGTTTCTTAGTTCCATCCACCACAAACAAACCATGTGTTTACATTCAGAGTCAGTAGGGAACTCAGGCATCTGAGGAATTTCGTCACAATGTGCATTGTGGGAAAGGGGGGTTCGCTCAGTCACCTGACAGCAGCAGCTGGAACAGACACGAGGCAGAAACGGCAGGAGCTCCCTTCCCTCTATGCATATTCCTTCAGCCATATCCGCGTTTCAGTCGTTTCTGTGCCGTGTTTGTTTCATTCATATAATATCATATGGTTGCGCTGCCGCTGCCAGGCGACTGCACGAACCTCCCTTTCCCACAATGCACATTGCAACAAAATTCCTCAGATGCCCAGTTCCTCCAGACTCTGAATGTAAACACATGGTTTGTTTGTGGCAGATGGAACTAAGAAACTGTTCAGCATTAGGAAGAGATTCAGCTGAGGAATGACAGACAGACCAACAGACGAATGAAACTGAGGATCTGACTGAGGATGGACAGATCTGAGGAAACACTGGACATGAAAGTCTCCCACACCTTTAACACTTTCAGTGCCATGGGCCGATTAAATCGGCTTTACGAATACAACCTGTAAAGTGCCACGGGCCGATCAGATCGGCTTTGGAGAACACGCCACATTTGTGTACAAACAAACCATCCACCCCCATTTCTTTGTCACATTTCGATGACGTTCTTTCTGTGTCCCCCTTTTGAGACCAAGCAGACGGGAATTTGAGGTCACGCGACCGAATAATATTTTTATATCTTTTTAATGTTTCTTATTCTCCGGTGTTTCATCAGAGGGAGCCCTCCATGCCGGGGGGCGGCTGTGGACTCCGGGGGCTGTGGCGCCTTCTCTCACTGGGGTCCGCTCCTTTCTGGTGGGTGGGGGTCCCAGTTGGCCCTCTCCCACTGGTTGGGATGTGGGGCTGTGTTGCTGGTGCCTGGTCGCCGGGGTCGGCGGCTGCCTCCTGGTGCGGATGGCTCCCTGAGACAGCGCCTCCTAAACTGATGTTTTACTTTTACTTGTACATTTTTGTTCTGGTCTACCCGTGCTCAGTCAGTCTTCTTAAGTATGTGTGAGCTTGTGGGTTTGCATGTATATGTGTGTGTGTGTGTGTGTGTGTGTGTGTGTGTGGGTGAGTGGGTGGGTGTGGGTGGGGGGCGGTACTGATTTTTAAACTGATATGTAAAGCACTTTGTGCTACAGTTTTTAATGTATGAAAAGTGCTATATAAATAAAGATTATTATTATTATTATTATTATAAATTATGCAAATTACGATCAATAATGAATCGGCTGCGTCCGGTGCGTTTTGAATCTAATCAGCAATCGGTCGGATGTTACCGAGCGGTTTCCTGCAGGATTCTTCAAATATTATAAAAACGACGCGAAATACTGAAAAACGGCCAAATTCTGTGGCACTTTTAAGGCTTATTAGCCCCTTAACTGTCTGGCACTTAAAGAGTTAAACAGAAACTTTCACCACAGGTATGGTATGATCCATGGCTGTTATAAATACTAAATATCCAGCTATCCACCTTAACTACAGTACGTTACCAACACTGGGATGTGCTCAGATGTGTACTTGTATTCAAATGACAAATTATCAACAAAGAGAAACCTCATTTATCCTCTAATCATTCGTATACTTTATCCTTGTGAGGCCAAATACAGATTTGTGTATGACACGAGAGTCATAATGACATCTAATTTCACCTTTTCTCTAAACTCTGGAGAAAAGGCCAGAGCTTCTTTCTATATGACAGCTGGGTGGACACGCTTCAATAGACATGAATCGTGTGCAATCATACGTGGTTGACTACAACAGAGTCTAGCATGCACAACAACAAATATACCAGACTCAAAAAAATGAATAAATAAATAAAAATATACAAGTTTTTCTTCAGCTGAGCCAGCCCTTCTGGAGTCTGTGTCTTCTTTTGTGTGGAAACGGGAGGGAGAGAGGAGGCTTTAACTGGAGCTTCGTTACAGCGCTGACAGCTTATATTTGGCAACTTATTGTGCGCTTTAAAGAGAAATGTTATGCTTTACAGGATGTGCCGAGTGCCACGTATTCATTACTGCAAGCCCAAGTTTGAACCATATGGGACTCTTCTACTGTGAAAGCAGTTTGCTCTTTAGAGAACAACTATTCAAAAAACAAAAGTGGAAGAATTGTATGAGTGATGTTGAAAAGTTTCCCTCCGGTAAAGCAATGTCTTCTGCTTTTTGGAGTCATGTAATAAGGCCGTGTGGACAGTTGCGTGTCTCGTGAGGGTACGCTGTTGGGATTGAACATCAGATTTGGCTTTGGCGTCCTTTATGCGGTTAAAGGTTAGGAGCAGGTGCAAAGTAATAACAGAAAAAACAAACATGGATGCGTGTGTATTCGGTTGGAATTCGAACATCATGCCGAATAGCATGCACAGGCCCGGAAAAACAAGAGGTTGCACGGACAGGAACAAAACTTGGCCTTTTCTCTAAAGCCCAGCTGTCGGCCTGATAATGTTGCACATATGAGAAGGAACCGCTGGCTCCCTGTGAAGGCAGGGAGTTCAAATGGAGTGATCACAGTCAGAGACAATGCACAAACATGCACATTTCTTTCTGCCACTTCCCGTCTCTCAACGCCTCAGCCAAGCACATCGTCTGCAGTGCAACATTGCCCTCTACTGGCTGCTGTTTGTACTGCAGGACGCCTGAGACGCCACCCAGGAGCAAAAAGTCTAACAGCTGTCAAACAGTCTGAGTCACAATGTGGGAAGACCAGCAACTGACCTGGAACCAGGACAGACGGAGATAACAAAAGCACAGTGGAAAGGGTCATCCTCACATTTGACTGTGCTTTGAGTTATTTTTACATACAAAAAACGGCTGACATTATAAAATGACCTTCTTCACTTCAGCTTTCCATCAAAGAACAGCTTTTTACATCCACCCTTTTCATGGAACCCTAAGTAAATGTTCATGGGATTCTCACTCAAGGTTAGGCTTATAACAGAAGAAATGTATGGAGAAAATGCATGTTCCACTTCCTTTGAAAGGATATATCTAACCGGGAGCCGCAGCAGCCGCAGCTGGACAGGGCACCGCCATCTTGAAATGCAATAGTGCAACAGTGCAATAGCCCTCCCAGCTGCTACAATGTCTCTGACTGTTCACACAATTTATATACTGGTTATTCTGTTTTGCACTACTTATTTATTCTGTTGTTTACATTCTGTTTATCTATTTATTCTTTACTGCACTCATTATTTTTAGCTTGTTTTTTAAAGTTGTATAGACTATATTTTAATTCTGTGGAATCCGGAAGCCAAGCAACGACATTTCGTTGCCAAAATCTCACTGCTGTGTATTTTTTGTGCAATGACAATAAAAGGAAGTCCAAGTCTAAGTCTCTAAGTCTAAGATATATCTTCTAATTTCTGTGTTGAGCATGAAGCTAAATCACAACTTAAAATGCACCCTTAACCCTACTCCTTCAACTTTTACCATCTGCCATTTTTATGGAACCCTAACACTTTGGCTCATAACAGAAGAGTACGGCCAAAATGAATGCACTGGACTTCCTTTGGAACAACAGTCTAGTCAAACAACATTAACATCATCATACCTTTCCATGGCTCCTTAACCCTATGCAGTTAGGGTATGACAGAGTAAATGTGCATCAAGTCAAATTCATTTATTACATTTCCTTTAAAATGGCTCTTTATCCAGTTTAACATGGCAAAAACCCAACCACTTCAGTTCAAGCCTGGTTCAAATGCCACCCTAACCCCTAAAATAACCAAATATTCCCTTTGTCTGTCCAGGTAAACATCTGCAGTGGGACGATTAGACTGTACTTGATATATTCTATACATAAAAGCAGCTCTTGCTGCATTTGTAATGCATTAAAAGCGCTGACAAACCCTTCTCTGCTCAAAAAGTGCACCGTACTTTCAAAATATCAGCTTTCAGAGTAATAAGTCAGATTTTACAACTCAAAAAACAACTGAAAAGAAGCAAAACGCAGCAGACGTCCCCAGTGTCAAGACGTCAGTGGGAGAAATGCAGAGGCAAAGCAAGAAAATAAATGTAGTAAGTGCTCTCCCTTTCTCTCTTTAATCACTGTATCTTCTGTTTTTTCACCACATATTAAAACCAATCCATCATGGCTGACTAAAGAAGGGGGGGGGGGGGGGTCTTGCAATTTTCACTGCTGTCCTGTAACTCAGGAGAGAATCCCCCCACTGACATTATTTGGATATCAAACAGCAATTTGCCACTCATAAACACCAGCAAGCAATCCAATAAAAAAGCCGGTGCAGCTCTTGCGGCACGACACAGAGGGCCAAGCCCACTTTATCATCCTGATAGGATATGATGTGGTTTATATTATTACCCTGGATGGATAATGGGATTTGGATGCTTATTGGGATACCAAGTGGGGTTTTTATACAGGCTATGACTATTATGGCAGATCAAACGAGGCCATACACTGTGAGAGATTGTTCGATCAAAGGAACATCAAGCAGAGGGGGAAAAAAAAAGAGGCGAAAACAGATGGTGACAAAACTGGAAATCAGAATGTGCCATAGCTGTGACTCATTGGTCGCTCTGTAAAAAAAAAAGCCTTAGCCTACATAAGGCTGTGCATTTAACAGCCAGCTTCTGTGTCATCTCCAAACAGCCTCCAAAAACATCTTGTACAGCAGCTCATGCTATAAGTAGATCAGGAGTCTGCGTTCTGACAGAGCCGTAACAGCTGTGGGTGACTGGCCTCCGAGCACCACTTTAAAGGTCTGATTGAGAAGGAACACAGACACAGATCTGCACAAAACTAAACACAAGACACGGTAAACACGATGCTGGGAGGAACATTCTCAAGCGATACGACTACATAGGACAGATTCTACTACATAAACACTGGTCTTTTGTTTTTCCTACAAGATTCTCCTCTGGCTGCATCTTTCAACTCAAAGCCACCAGTTGATGTGTCGAGCGAGAAACCAAAACCCAGACTTCACTAGAGGGGGTACATTTGGGTTTGTGTAAAAAAGTAAGCACATAAATAAAGAAATAAACACCGCTGCTGGTTGTTGTGTTCCCCTGATGCATGAGCAGGAGCCCGAAAATGTCAAATGTGGTGTTGGAGGATCAGAAGAGCAAAGGCATCAGCTTCCTCCCATTCAGCCCAGGTTTTAATACTTGCTCCAAGGTTATTTATAATTTCTACTAATTAATTATTGGAAAGAAAATGAGTGGAAATGAATTCAGCTCAAAAGCTTTTCTCAGACAGAGTAAACGTTGGCTTTGTGTTACTCACACAAATACTACAACTAGCGTTGTTTGGTGTCACAATCCACAACTATACAACTGAAGTGTCTAAGCATCCACCTGCTCAGTTTCACAGCCAATGAGTGGACCAGATGTAAGTCTGAACGCCTACCAGTAACCAGAGGAAAATTTCAGATCACAGTTATTGTGACCAAAATTATCACGGTTATCATTATTATCGCAGTATTGTTGAAATTGTGCTCAAAATGTTCAAAAAGTACTGATACACACACTGAAAGAATTGAACCAAGTTGGATTTTGAAAAAACAAACAAACAAACAAAAACAAATAAAATAATTGGCACAGTGTACTTTCTGTTGCAGAAACATTCAAATATTAACGTAAACACCAAACATACACGTGTATTAAAGATGGAACTGTGTGGACACTGTCTGAGCATTTTACAGATCAAGTTCAAGTTGTTTTAGTTTTTTATCCAGAGATTAGACAGACAGACAGACAGACAGACAGATAGATAGAGACAGAGTCTGGAATGCTGCTGCTTCTCCAGGAAATGACCAGTACCATGACTTTTCAAAGTGTGGTAATCAAACACAGTTATCATGATAATTAGAATTTAAAGAGGAATACTGTCTGGAATTTTACTGTGGTTTATCGTTATACCAGTAATCGTTACGTCTCTACCTACCGGTAGCATAAGGATGAATGGTATACTGACTCACTTTTAATTCATTTAGATTTTCAGGTATTTTCAGTTTAATTGCTGCACTTTTTCATGAGTTTGTTATTGTAAATCTAAAGATTTAAATTGTTGCTGTTCATGCATACCAGTTCCAAACACTGGTTATCAGTCTGTGTTTGTCACTAATACCCAGCAGCATCCTACAGGGTTGAAAAGTGAAGCCAAAGCCCAAGTGTTGGCTTTGATTGAAAGCTAGCGTTAGTTCAGCAACAAAGTCAGGGGTTGGAGGCTCTTGTCTATCAAAATATTAAAATACTGATTTTTGTCCCTGACAGGCAGCTCTGCTATTGTTGTGTTTAAGGCCATCAGAGGATTCCATCACAAAGTTTACTGACACCTGCAAACAATAACAGGCATAACTTAGCTGCATTAGCTGATGTTAGCATTAATTCATATTAGATGAAAAGTCCTGTCAGCTAAAATGCTAATTAGCTCATAATTAGTGTGTTTGATGTTGACGATGTGAAATGTTTATTGCTATAAAATACAGTAACAACAGCTCAATGTGTGAAGCAGCTGAAATGACTTGATGGTGTTTAATATTACATTGTCATTTAATGTGATCACTATGTTTTGGTTTTATCCCTCGCTCTTCTTCAGTTTCAGCTTCTGATCCTGCCTTTACATTCTAAAGGAATTATGGGAAATACTAGTGAAGAACTCAAAAATTGCACATGAATGCTCCCTCACCTCGCATTTTCCACTGGAGAACTGGGAAAAAAATGTCATCCACAAGCTGCTGAGAAAATAACCATTGATCTTTTCAAGATGGTGGAGAGCAATGAGGGATTCATCACAAATGATAAACAATATTTTTATAAACGTTCTGCTGCTGTTGGCTGGGGATTTTGCACATTTATAGAATACACAATCTGCACAAAAAAAATCTGGAAAAAAAAATTGCTGTAGCAGATGAATTAATACGTCCAGAGCTGCTTTACCCAAGTCACAGGTCACGATAAATTGTGTGTCAGCTTTTTTCATTTTGCTACAGCAAAAGTACTTGAACACAACACAAACGTATTTTTGAATTCACTATTGGAAAGGATTTTCTTCCTGATAGCATATGAGGACACTTAGTTACAATAAACATGACGGCAACATGTCAAGGCCTAAACAAGGCATTACAAAGGGTCCACCACTGACATATACAGTCTTGTATTATACTATTCTATCCAATACCTACTCTCCAGGAAAGGAGGAAGACATGTCAAGTTCAAGTTCCTGAAAATGGGATGGAGGGAGATACAGAAAGATGAGTGTGGCAGGATGGATCTGCACCTCCAAGGTTAGGATTAACCCTAACCCTAACCCTAACCGGGCCCGTCCTCAGTGACATTTCCAGGCCTAAACCTGTTGAATTAACATTGAAAGTCAGGAACAGCTGCCATGGGTAAACGAATGAAACTGACATGGTGTCCACAGTGTTAAAGCTGTAACCTGGTAATTCTGTGGAAAACAAGATGGATGCCCATTGGCCCCTCCCATTGCCCCCTCCCATGACCTTTGATTGGATTAAATCCCTCCACTACTTTGCCCAAACCAGTTTTAACTGTGATTGCGCATTTTGCCCCTGCTCACTCATGCATGTAAACCTGGGTCTGTAAATTTGGACAAATATCCACCAATCCCCTACTGACGTCCACAAAAGAAAACTCCAAAAATTATCAAATGCAGAACTGGAGGTAATTTTTCTAAATGTATAGTTTTTTCTCATACACTCTGTAGTTGTGTTTAATAATGCTGGTTAAAAGCTACGCCAAACCTACACCTTTAAATATTTAGCTTGAAAACAGGATTCATACTCAGTCAAATGTTTTTCTATCTGTTATCCACAGTAAACTCACTGTACACAGTGCAAACATGGCATAAATCATGTCAAGTACTGTCATTTAAATGTACCCACTTTCCTCCCACAGAAACGTGCACATGAACACAGAGATGCACCAAGTCAGCTTCAACTTTCCTTCCAAACTACCGAAGGAACACAGGACAAGCCAACATCTGTCTGAATCCAAGACTCCCTTTCAATTTAAACAGACACCATGGACAGAACAGACTTCATTTCAATATCACAATCATGTATTTCATCTATCCCACCTTGTTCATCGCTAACACTTTCTCGTTAGCATTTTCAACAAGTAATTGAATATTGCATCATCAAAGCAAATTTTTCAAAGAGTATATCTCACAGTTTGACATCAGAAATGTGTTTCTTTGTTCCCTTTGTCTAATGATAATTACAGAGGAGAAAGGAAAACTCAAAGAAATGGAAAAAGTGCCACGAAGAGTGAGAGAACATTTCTACGCAACAGTAGAAGGCAACTCTTAGCTATAGGTCAACTTTATCCGCACTGACTCACTGGAATAACTATAGAACACTCTAGAGGTCAGCTCAGAGGTCAATGTGACAGCTGATTCTTTAGACAAAGAAATTATCACTGCCGAAAGAGGGTGTTAATTACAATATATTACACTTAAGTTACTTTTAAACCAGGGAGGACTGTGCCCCAAATGGTTGCATATTGCTTTTTAATCAGGACAATGCAGCAAACAAATGTGCCAGTAGCAAATAAACCCTGAAGAAAGTAAGTGAAACAAAAGCAGAACTATCCCGGTTCAACTGTGTCAGTGCTGACACGGCTGTAAATGAGTCCAATCCACAGCCAGTCTGTCACCGTCAGTGGAAAACCTCAAACAAAGGTGGAGTGACCATGACATGGTCAATAAAGTGATTAATGATGAAGCGTTCAAACATCACACAGGATACCTGTAACAGAAAAAAGCCACTGAGACACACATTTCATCAATAACAAGTGTGTATTCAGTAAATGGCTGGTACAGGGACGCTCCAGGCACGGCTCATACGTTTGCTTTTGTTTCCATTTCATTTTGCTCATGTCGTACTGCATGTCCTGGATCTCAGATCATATCACTCAGACTGAGAAGTTGCATCCCATTCCCAAATTCCATTAAAGTGTAACTTAAGACAGCACAGTAACATGTAATGAAGAATAAAGAACTATATTATAAAATAAATAAATAAATAATAACCATGTACAAGGCCTGCGTCACTTCATGTTAAGAACTGGTTTCTCAAAGATCAGCCACATGGTGTGTTTTGGATGTGAGGTGACAGGCGATGTAAAAGCCTGAATGTTCCAAAAACGCCACACAGTTCCTGGGTTAACAGCGCTGACACGCCCTCCCAGAGCACACAGTAAACCTCCATGTGGAGCTGACCAGGCCTTCTGGACAGACGCTGACACCGTCTGCCTTTGGACTCCTGCCTCTGCACACACTCGTCTGGAAACATGCAAAGATGCCTCAGGGCTTATCTCCCCAGAGGAGGAAGTTAGACAAGTACGTCATTTATATATAGTGACACAAAAAATAGGGTCAAATTCAAACAACACAGTAATCCGCTTTGCTATTTAGGTTAGCAGCATCTGGAAGGTAAGGTCAGAGAAGGACTGAGTTCTACTGCTCAAAGGAACTCTAAAGGAGGGAGGCTCAAAACATTTGGAAGCAACCTAAGAATCAACCTTTACCATCATTATTATGATTATCATAGCAAATTATTTTGTGGAAGTGCACAATAAATGTCAGCTATTGGCATATCATTTCACCAACAGCTGTGACCAGCATGAAATACAGGTGGTTTACTGGCACAGAATTTCACAATCTGTACATTTGTATATTTTTTTTCACTTTGCTATAATTGTAACAGAAATATGGTTTCATGTATTTCTTTCTTTTTTTAATTTTTTTTTTTTTTAACTTGCCTCATGTCTTGTTTCATGTATTCCAACCGGATAAAGGCTGTGGCTGGATGTCCCTGGGGGGGGCAGCCCCTGCGGACCTCAGCCTGGCCTGGGTTTCCTCATTTTAAAGACAATGCCTTAGCCTGTTTATTTCATGCTTTAAAAATCTGATGATTTGATTAAGACAATCTGACATGCGTCACAGAACTGCTGCTCAAGACAATGAGTCTGTTTACGTAGCCGTAAAAATCTGATAACGGGGAGTAATCAGATAATTGTAATAATCAGATCTGATGCCTTTACATGCACGTCAGTAATGTGATCATCGATAAACCCTGGTTTAGACGTTTGAGTCCATTATCGGATTCACAGATTCAGACTCAAACTTCCTACTGCTTTCGTCTTCCACTCCCATTTGAATACGTAACTTCCATTTTCTTCGATTGTAATTGTGTTCACACATGCGCAGATGTACAGGAACAAAATAAATCAGATTAACCTGTATATGTAGGAAGACATCGGAGTATTGAAGAGAAATCCAGGTGTGTTAATATGATTTCTCATAATCAGATTACTGCTGTTATCTGATCAAACAGAATCAGATTATACTGTTTACATCACAGGTGTCAAACATGCGGCCTGGGGGCCAAATCCGGCCCACCAAAGGATTTAGTCCGGCCCTCTGGATGAATGTGTGAAATGCAAAAATTACACTAACATATTAACAATCCTTTTAGTTGAGTTTCCACATTCAGATCAATATAATTTAAAGTGGGTCGGATCAGTAAAATACTACGGTAATAACCTATAAATACTCACAACTCCAAATTTTTTTCTTTGTAAATGTAAACATTTTCATGTATTTACACTAAAACAAAGTATAATTTCGCAAAAAAACTGTGAAGAACCTGAGCAAATATGAACAACCTGAAATGTCTTAAGAGAAGTAAGTACAATTTTAATAATATTACGTCTGTAAATGATAAACTGAAGCATAATGTTGTAAAAATTGCAGTTATTTATTCAGTTTGTTCATGTTATTCACCCGGTTTTGAAGGGTAGTTTGTCGATGTAAACATTTTCATAATGTAATTTTACTTTTTTCACACTAAAACATAGAGGAAAGTTTGGAGTTGACACCATTTATATATATTATTATGACATTATTTTACTGGTTCAGCCCACTTCAGATTAAATGTAGCTGAATGTGGCCCCTGAACTGAATGAGTTTGCCAGCCCTGGTTTACATGCTCACTAATAATCTGACAGCTACAGAAATCAAACAATGACTGGAGTACTGGTGTGCATGTAAACAGACTCCGTGTGTGGTGGTAGTGGTCTGACAGGCACCGCAACTTTACCAATACTTTTTTGGCCCTCGACATTTTTTTTTCCTCAACTAAGCTAGTGGGCCACAAATCTACCTGTCTGAAGTCCATGTCTTTGCCAGCCCCTAAACAAAGGCTTTCATCCATTAGTGTTTATCAAATAACTAGATTAGAGTTAATGGTGACATTTATTAGCAGTTGTCTTAGCTGCCATTCAAGCATGACTTTGAAAACGGACAATCTGGTGATACGATACAAATCACAATACTAGGATCACGGTACAATACATTGCAATATATCACGATACTGCTAAAAAGGCAACTTTTTGTTTGTTTCTCTTTTTTTAAATGATTATTTCCTTGAAGAATTGAATTCCACCATAAATCGGCACAAATACTAAACACATTTTTATTTGATCCCAACAGGATCTAATGTTTGATCATAAAATGTTCAAACTGTGTTCAAACTGAAATTCTGTTTTACAGACATTCCAGTTTCAGATCCTGTTTAAATGTTCAGATTCTATTAGTTCACAACTAACATCAGAACAGGATTTGAGTTCAATCCCAACAAAGGAACTAATATTATTTAATAAAGGAGTGTTAAATAAGAATAAATAAAACAAACAAAAAACAAAAATGAACCTCCACAATGTCTGCATTTGAATAAATACCTACAAATATCAATACAGTACTTTTTAATATCAATACCGTGAAATTAAATATCGCAATATATTGCAGAAGTGATATTTTCTTCCAGCCCTAGAAAAGGCCCAGTTGTCTGTGCCCTGCTGTCACCTTTGTGAGCTTCTGTCTTAAATGTGTCTCATCAGTGTCGAATTTGTACACATGACTCACATCAGAATTCTGCTTAAATCCTTCTATCATGAGACCCAGAAACTATGTGTTTATTTCAGATATTAACATATTCCCAATTAGATAATACTAAGAAGACATTTCTTATATATTTATTTATATAGCACCTTTCATAGGAAGTTTAAAACTATTCAAGTTTTTTGTAAAACTAATAAACTAAGTAACATTGAAATCTGTGGAGTAATAATGGAATAACAAAATAGCCAAATCAATACAAATAAAGTTTAAAGTAGAGCTGTTTCCCTATTGACCACTGACACACACACACACACACACACACACACACACACACACACACACACACACCCATCACTCCTCTGGTTCTGCACACACACTTTTGGTTCCATCTACTTTGGCCCACACAATCCAATTGTATGCCATTATCCACCTGTAGAATATGTCCATAATCTGTATATTATATCTGTGCCACTCAAATATATCCATTTATTATGTCTATTAACACATTCATTGTACTTTACTACTGTATATTATAATCTGTTTATTCAGTCAGACAATATATTTGTATCACCCCAACAATCTACTCTGTATATTTATGTACATACTGTTGCTATATCTACTGATTGCATTTCTGGTTAGATGCCAAATTGGATTTCATTACCTGCTACAGGCGTTATGAAAATAAAGTTGGATCTAATCTAATCTACTCTACTCTACTCTACTCTACTCTACTCTACTCTACTCTAATCTAATCAAATCTAAAGAGGTGAGTTTTCGAAGGGACTTCTATAAAAACTGTGTCTAAGTTTCCTGATTTCCAGCAGGGCATTTGACTGATGAGGGGCTCTGTCAGCCTTAGTGAGTAAAGCAGGGTCTGGTCTGGTCTGGTCTGGTCTGGTCTGGCCTGGCCTGGCCTGGCCTGGCCTGGTCTGGCCTGGCCTGGCCTGGCCTGGTCTGGTCTGGCCTGGCCTGGCCTGGTCTGGTCTGGTCTGGTCTGGCCTGGCCTAGGAACTTAGACCAGTTCAATGTATGAAAAGCAGCTGACATTTGTCATTATGGCAAGTTGTGTCAAATTAAAGTTTTCTACCATGAGCAACCTTTGAAAATAAAGTTTCAAATTATTAACATAATCCAACTAAAGATCAAATTACATTTAAATGAGGAATAAAGCTGCTGAATGTGCTCATCCCACTAATTAGAATTAACGACAATGCCCACCAGATAAGTCTGGTAACCTGTTAAACCCAACTGAAGTCTGTGTTCCACAGAGCTGACAGACAGCTGGTGTCCTCTGTTCACCAAACGGCATTACCATGTACAGGCAGAACCAATCAGGGGCCCCAGATTTAAAAACATCTCTCTTAGACTGGAGAGGGAACAGCGCAGGCCTAGGGACATTTTAACAAATCCAGTTTTGTGGTCTGCTAAGCACAGGATAACAATCTGTTTTCATAACACAAGTTGTTTTATAAAAATCAGTCCAAAAATAAATGAAGCCATCAGATTTTTGTCCCAAACACATGATGAACTGTTTGAATCCGAGCTCAGCTCCACAATCCCAGCTTCTAACCTGTAGTCCAGCTGCCTCTGCAAACAGAGGCACTTATCAGGATTTACTCTGTTAAGAATGCAGCGGTTCTTGGCCGATACCGACACCAATATCTAAAATGACATTTTGGCCAGTATCCAATACCAATAGTAGTAATGTTAATTAATGTTTCTACATTTAGTTTTTGTTGTTGTTTATCCTTCCTGATCAAAGACATTTTATTACAGAATAAACACATAAACAGTTCTCATTTTAAAATCTTTCTGTCCATCACCTGAATGAACATAGGTTCAAACCAAGGTTATAATAGTTTTGGATTTTTAATTATAGTTTAGTTTTAATTAGTTTTGACTTTTTTTTCTCTTATTCAGTTAGTTCTAATTAGTTTTTAGAGCAGGTTTGTTAGTTTTTATTAGTTATCATTTTTTTTCTGAATGCTTCGTTTTAGTTTAGTTTAGTTTAGTTTTAATATTAGTTTGAGTTATTTCATATATTTTATCTTCCTCATCATCCTATTCAAAGAAATTAGTGAGGCATGGATATGGGTTACCCTGGACACTTTATTTGGCGGTCGGGTTAGGGCGGCTCATGGACTGAGCAGAGACACAATGTACCGTACAATGTATAAATTCCCTATAGCAGGTTGAGGGGGGGTGCAATCCATACACAACGTCACTTACATGAAACAATGCGAAGATGTGCAAAGCATGAGAGGAGATGCACAAAGCAGCCAGCAGTTAAACCAGATAGAAACATATATAACCAGCTAACCAGCAGTTAAACCAGATAGAAACAAATATAAACCAGCTAACCAGAAGTTAAAGCAGATAGAAACATATATAACCAGCTAACCAGCAGTTAAAGCAGATAGAAACATATATAACCAGCTAACCAGCAGTTAAAGCAGATAGAAACATATATAACCAGCTAACCAGCAGTTAAAGCAGATAGAAACATATATAAACCAGCTAACCAGAAGTTAAAGCAGATAGAAACATATATAAACCAGCTAACCAGCAGTTAAAGCAGACAGAAACATATATAAACCAGCTAACCAGCAGTTAAAGCAGATAGAAACATATATAAACCAGCTAACCAGCAGTTTAACCAGATAGAAACATATATAAACCAGCTAACCAGCAGTTAAAGCAGATAGAAACATATATAAACCAGCTAACCAGCAGTTAAAGCAGATAGAAACATATATAAACCAGCTAACCAGCAGTTAAAGCAGACAGAAACATATATAAACCAGCTACCCAGCAGTTAAAGCAGACAGAAACATATATAACCAGCTAACCAGCAGTTAAAGCAGATAGAAACATATATAAACCAGCTAACCAGCAGTTAAAGCAGATAAAAACATATATAAACCAGCTAACCAGCAGTTAAAGCAGATAAAAACATATATAACCAGCTAACCAGCAGTTAAAGCAGACAGAAACATATATAAACCAGCTAACCAGCAGTTAAAGCAGACAGAAACATATATAAACCAGCTAACCAGCAGTTAAAGCAGATAGAAACAAATATAAACCAGCTAACCAGCAGTTAAAGCAGATAGGAACATATATAAACCAGCTAACCAGCAGTTAAAGCAGATAGAAACATATATAAACCAGCTAACCAGCAGTTAAAGCAGATAGAAACAAATATAAACCAGCTAACCAGCAGTTAAAGCAGATAGGAACATATATAAACCAGCTAACCAGCAGTTAAAGCAGACAGAAACATATATAACCAGCTAACCAGCAGTTAAAGCAGACAGAAACATATATAAACCAGCTAACCAGCAGTTAAAGCAGATAGAAACATATATAAACCAGCTAACCAGCAGTTAAAGCAGATAGAAACAAATATAAACCAGCTAACCAGAAGTTAAAGCAGATAGAAACATATATAAACCAGCAAACCAGAAGTTAAAGCAGATAGAAACATATATAAACCAGCTAACCAGCAGTTAAAGCAGACAGAAACATATATAAACCAGCTAACCAGCAGTTAAAGCAGACAGAAACATATATAAACCAGCTAACCAGCAGTTAAAGCAGATAGAAACATATATAAACCAGCTAACCAGCAGTTTAACCAGATAGAAACATATATAACCAGCTAACCAGCAGTTAAAGCAGATAGAAACATATATAAACCAGCTAACCAGAAGTTAAAGCAGACAGAAACATATATAAACCAGCTAACCAGCAGTTAAAGCAGACAGAAACATATATAAACCAGCTACCCAGCAGTTAAAGCAGACAGAAACATATATAACCAGCTAACCAGCAGTTAAAGCAGATAGAAACATATATAAACCAGCTAACCAGCAGTTAAAGCAGATAAAAACATATATAAACCAGCTAACCAGCAGTTAAAGCAGATAAAAACATATATAACCAGCTAACCAGCAGTTAAAGCAGACAGAAACATATATAAACCAGCTAACCAGCAGTTAAAGCAGATAGAAACATATATAAACCAGCTAACCAGCAGTTAAAGCAGACAGAAACATATATAAACCAGCTAACCAGCAGTTAAAGCAGACAGAAACATATATAAACCAGCTAACCAGCAGTTAAAGCAGATAGGAACATATATAAACCAGCTAACCAGCAGTTAAAGCAGACAGAAACATATATAAACCAGCTAACCAGCAGTTAAAGCAGATAGGAACATATATAAACCAGCTAACCAGCAGTTAAAGCAGACAGAAACATATATAAACCACTTATAAACATATATAACCCAGTTCCTCATCAGTAAACCACACCTTAGCAGATCTCTCATCTCTTAATTATCTCCAGTTCCATTATTAGCCAACTTTGCTTCAGTTCAGTTCAGCTAGCTGTTGCTAGTAACATCAAACGTTTTTGAACATTCTAACAGGTTCCATACCTCTGTAATTGGATTAGTTTTCATCCTCCTCTTTTCTCCTCTTCTAAACTGTGCAGTTCAGGCCTTGGAAGGCCTTTTCATGGTGATAAACTCTCCAGTTTTAACCTGGATGCTAGTTCAACACTGACTCTGTCCTTTAGCTCTGCTCTGTCTCTGTCACTCACGCGCACACACACGGTACGCCAAAAAAAAAAAAAAAACCCGACCCATGTATCACTGAAGTAAACCCCAGACAGGACTGTGCTGCTTTGTCCCAGCTTTAGTCTGTATGTTCCAGGTAGAGTGGGGACCAGAAGACCACTGGAAACCACCAGTGAGCAGACATGACAGACTGTGAAGTGTCGTATGGTGTCACCAGCTCAAACTGCTGGAGCCAAATAAATTAATTTGACATCAATCCGACATTGACAAAGATGAAAACGAAGGGAATTGTATCCATAATTTTTATACGTTTTAGTTAGTTTTGTAAGTTCACGATACAATTTCAGTTAGTTATCGTTTTTTTCTTTTAATTAGAGTTTTTATTAATTTCAGTTAACGAAAATGTTTTTTCAATTTTAGTTTTCGTCATTTCGTTCGTTTTCGTTAACGATAATAACCTTGGTTCAAACTATAAATCCATGAAAAAGTCTAACCTTTTCATGCACAGTGGTCACCCCAGTGGTCACCCCAGTGGTCACTCCAGTGGACAGTTCTTCTCCAGCTGTTCTCTTGTATATTGGGTTGTTTTAGTTCCATATCAGCCAACACAGTGGACACTTATGCACCATCCTACACAATTACTGGAACTGTGCTGTTCTTGATAAACCTGATCTGCAGTGATATGTTTGACTATAAATCAATTGCTAGTTATTATTAGACTGTAATTAACAGTTTTCTTAAAAAAAAAGGTTGTTTTAGTTTATTATATCCATGACGTAGGTAATAACTAATATGAGAATATGTTCAAATGTGAGAAAACATCAGATGAGCTGCATTAAAATGCTTTTATTTCATAGTTTTCACACAGTTTATCACTCTGATATTGCGTTTTAAATACGTTTCTTTGCTTCATAAAATTAAACCCATGGTGTCCAGCTGAGTGGACATTTTTGTAACTCCATGAAAAATAAGTTCATAAAAAAAACTTTCAATCACATTGTTGGTTTCATGTCTAAAGAGGATTTTTTTTCTGTCTAGTTTTGGTTGTTGGGAGTCTGATGTTTGTTTCCTGTGCTGAAAAACGTCTTCAATTGAACAAATATTGTATATTTTCCTTCACACCAGAAAAATCAATAAATATATATTGATTTAAAAAGAAGAATAAAAACACTCAGGACAAAAATCTCAACTAAGGTTGTCATAATTCATGCATGAAAGAGTTAAAATAACACGACACATCAATATCTGACACTGCCATAGGCAAAAAGACAATAATAATAGAATCAACGTCACCTGATTCTGTTGTTTGGATGATACACTGGCACATCTCTACTCTATATGTATGTGGTTTTATAGGTGGAGTAACCCACATCCACAACATGCTCCAATATATTTGTTAAAGACGACATGTTGTGTTTCCAAATGTAGTTGTCTATAATGGCATTTTACCTGCCCCAGCAAAATCCTCAGTGTTTGAGTTCTGCTGGATTTGGGGGCGAGCCTTCATTTGTTTCAGCTACGACCCTTATAGTGATCAGAGATCTGCTTTATAATCAGTTCCTTCTTTTATTTGAACAAAAACTGCAAGTTATCATTTATATCACATCAACCCAGTGCAGTTTGTGTTTACAGAGCTTAGAAAAACAGAAACGCACTTTTCATGTTTGTGCTGTCATGTCTGATGCCACTAAAAGGCTGTTTTTGGATAGCTGTATGAGTAGAGTAAAACTATGGTTAGGCTTATACCACACTGCATGAGATGAGCACAAAAAGTCATTCTCTTAAATGTCTTTATCATAATGGGCCTGATTAGCTGTTATGAGACTAACGTGATAACTGAAACCAAGAAAAATGATAAAGGACTTCAATTACATCCATAAGTTTTTCAGCCGTTGTTTGTTTATGTCCACCAAATCTGATCCAATCCCACCTACACAGTTCTAATGAGCAACTCTGAGCATTCCAGTTCTGACAGGATATTAGTTTATGTTACAACACCAATTTATCTAAATTAAAGGGGTTTGTGTTTTGCTTCAGGTACCATTTAGACAGTAAATATAATAAAGTCTAGTCCAAAATTAAATTTCAAAGTTTTCCAGAGAGCAAAACACTACACAGAGACAGATAAACCACTGACACAGGGTTTTAGGACTTCTCACAGGTTATCACCGAATTAAAATAACTGACATTTTCTCATTTGTAAAGAATGTAACTTATTACATCGGAGCAGCGGGTTCCTCTGCAATCAGTGTTTTTGAAATCAGGATAGCATGTCAGTCTGTGTTTAGGTTGAGTGTAATGAAACATAGCATCATCAGCATGTTCATTCACAAGTGGAGTGACGGAGCTTTTCAGCTGGTTCTCATTAAATGATGACAGTGCTAAATAAATGTCATTTATGCTCGAATGGGTATTGATTTACTTCATTGGAAATGATACTATATAATCACTAATCCAGTGCAGATGAAAACAGTAGCAGACTGAACGGTAGCAGTGGAAGGCTTGTCATACTGACACTACCTCATTGAAAGTGATCTTGTTGTTTTTCATCCTCTGGGCCAAACTCTTCCACGTCTTCCCGAAAAACTGCTGGTGTCTCCTATCAAAAAGGGTGACTCGCAGCTGGTAGGTCACTTCCTGTTGACCCTCAGAGACCTCCTATGTGTGTGAAAGAAACAGTAGAAAAAGGACATTACTATCATTGAGGACATTGAGTTCAAATATTCTGTATTTTGGAGAATGTGTCTTTTCCACAACTGCACTTTACAATTACAGTGAAATAACTGTAAATGTTTTATATGCAGATTTAATATGTAACTACTGTATGTTCCTGTCAAAACTGAATGTTTTCACAGCCTTATGCTGGGAAATAGGACAGCACAGTTTGGTGGAAAAAGTCATAATACGACAATTGTGGGTAAAATTGTTGAGATGACTCGATAGCTCATCCAGGAAAATGGATAGATTAGACATTCTGAAATATGAAGTCACACAAGCAAACCTAAAAATAAAGGTAGAAACCCACATACAAAAGACATGTTATGACTTTCAGTTTTAATCTAAAATATCAATACACACTTTTTTTTTTTTTTTGGACCCATTTATGCAATTCGATCAGCCTTCATTTTCTTAAATGTGGAGTTTTAAATGACAGGATTTGACCATCATGTAACTGCACAGGCTGATTCTATGACCGTCATTCAACCAGCTGTGCAGCCAAAAGAAGAATATCACTCCAACTGCTCATTCAGAACCAAGAAGAACAAGTCACCCACAAACCAGAAGGTTGGCAGTTTGATTCCTGACCCCTGTCCACATGTCAAGGTCCTTGAGCAAGACACTGAACCCCATACTGCTGAATGTGTGAGGGTCTGTGATGCTAGAAAAGTATGTAGAGTAGCAATATGTGGAACTTTTAGGACTAAAATCTGGACGAGCTCTGGGCATTAAACAAATGAAAACTTGGAGGACAGTCAATTATGCCACAAGGTGGAAAATTCTGAAATAACTCAGCTGATAATCTTTGAGTGAGCAACGGTTATTAACTGAACTTTCAACAGAGATCGTTTAGAACAGGTCAGATATATAGATATAAAACACGTTGACTGGACATTCTTAATAAAATAGTGCAAAAGGATGGAACATTAAGAGTGAATAGCACTGAGTCAACCCTCTTTAAAATGCTGAGGCTGTTGAGTTCTACGGTGTTGGGGTGGGGTGTGCAAACATGTCTTCCTAACCAGATCACCACTCTTCACCTACGTTAAGTCCACAAACTCTTACCTTTCTTTTGTCTATGTACAATGTAACTGCCTAACCCTGCTGTTTTTCTTTTGTATTTGTCTGAAAACACAATAAAAATGATTTGAAATATAAAATGCTGAGGCTCACATCAGTGTGCACAGGTGATTTCTGATGGAAAATAGCCCAATAACATGATCATGTTACAACATCATGTCACTTCCCACAACAGGGAAGAAGATGAAGTAGCAGAGGAACGGGTTCAGCACATCCTTCAGCAGACAAAAGCTCCAATCAGGTGCTTGTCAGTTTGGGAAATAGGCTTGAGGCTAAAAGGGAAAACAGGCTGGAGAACACTGACAGTTTCAGTAGATTTTAATGGTGCAAACAGAGGAACTTCAACTCTGCTGGATCTTCTTCAGAGTAAAGGATGGAGGCAACATGCAAACAATTTATCAGCCTCCACTTGTTGGAAGTGGTCGTTGGATAATAATTTAACTTAAGGTTAAAGTCTACTGACTGATGATACCAAGGAAGTGTACAGTGTTCAGGACGCAGGCTTATAATCGGACGTGTTCATGATTTCATTGTAAGTATATTTCTTGTGAGGACATACAGTGAGGTACAACTAAACGCATCAACAAAAAAGCATGTCCAAAACAAAAATGTATGTTTATTACTTGTAAGTGAGTGGAGACCTAAATATGTCTCATATATAGTTTAAACTTTTTATTGTTAGCTAGTACATATGGTACAATTACTGTTCTACTTGTGTTTAATAGAGTGTTCTGAACCCACTGTTTTACAGAAAACATTAGTCAGAAAATGAGAAGACAGTACATTTTGCATACCACTCCAGTTCAAAGTTGTATGCCACCAAACTGCACTAAACCATAACATGCCTCCAGATGTATTAGGGACTTGTGTCTGTGTAATTATACTCATTATGTCTTATGTACATTTTCCAAAAATGCAAGGTCACCCTCAGTTGGCCGACTTTTTAAACAGTTGTCCAGTTACACAGTAAAAAAGAGTGTCAATTTAACTCTTAGAGTGGAATTTAACTCTGATTCAGACAACATTTGGTCCCACTCAGAATTAGAGTAAAATTAACTCTATGGCCAGTGTCAAATTTTCAGAGTTAATTTTACTCAATTCAGTGTCAAAATTAACAATGAAATGTGTAAAAAATATTTAACACCGTGGTGTTTTCACACTGTTAGAGTGATATGATTACACTTTATAGACTTATTTTACACCAAAATTAGCTTAAAAATGACTCCTAATGTGGAATTGCAGGGGTTCCCAGGGTGGGGGTCAGGAGAGACCACAAACATCAGAAATGTCCTAAAATAGCTCTTCAAATTATAATGAGAGATAAGGAGAGTTATTACTTTACTTAAGAGAGAGAAGAGTCATTCCATGGATTTCAATGACAACCAAAACTGATTTCACATCACAGAAACTATTTCTTCTTTTACTAAATAATTAAAACATTATGGAGACAATCAGAACATATATTGTTCTGCCCACAGGTTTGACTAACGGTGTCACATTAATAAAAATAAATAAAGTTAAAAAGGCAAATAAATACTGGAAAACAGACACATTAACCTAAATAAACATTTGAACCCCTGGATATAAAATAGAACACAATGCGTAAAATGTCCAGTACCCACAATGCAATGCTTGAGAGTGGTACTAATTATCACTCTGTAGAGTTGAATTTAACAGTGCATCTGTGCAGAAGTTTACACTGACTTTTAACACTACTGTTAGTGCTGGTTTACTCTCCACAGAGCTAAAAGTACTCTATCTAGGTGGACACAGCTTGACTGAAGCACTGACAGCGCATGTCTGACTGTGACTTCATTCCACAAACTGTGTTAGCAGCTGTTAGCTTTAGCAGCTGTTAGCTTTAGCAGCTGTTAGCTCCTAATCCTCCTGTTAAAAACGAATGCTATTTTCTCATATTTATTGGCTGGACCACCAGCTTGTTCTGTCAGTAACCTGTGAGCCTAGCCGTGTGTCCGGTGCCGGTGCAGAGGCCTTAGCTGGAGCGCTCACCTGCGGCAGGTGAGCGCCTGTGAGCCGGCTGAAGCTGAGCCTGAAGCCCTGGGACTCCAAGCGGCTTTCCGCGGCCAGGCGGCTGCTGTGGCTGGGCGGAGGAACCAGCCGGCTGCTCTCAAACACCTCACTCCAGTCGCCAGCCACGGTGGACAGGTCTTCCAGCTGTACCATATTCTTTTACTAACAGGCTCAAAGTGTGAAAAACACTTCTTCTGCCCGTTCACAGTTTTACATGTGTGGCCGCCATATTGAAATGGGCTTGTACCATGTTTGTCAGAGGGGTGACCGAATTATTTACATTTTACTGACGGGTATTTATGAAGGCACCAGATAACAAGTACAATTATATTACATTACAATAGTTACTGAGGTTTATTAAGAATCAAATCAACAAGAGAACTTCTAAATTACAGCTTCTAATCCTTTTTTTGTTTTTTTACAGTAACCCTTCAGTTTGGTATATCCCATCGAACAGCATCTGTTACTATGGTAATGACCACGTTGTCGCGCAGACAGCTTACTAAATGGAGAAAACAAGCTGTCAGACTGTCAGCTGTCTTTTTTTTTTTTTTAGAGAGAAACAGATACTGCTGCTTCAAGTGGAAATAGATCAGCCACAAACTGTTTGATTCATACATTTATTTACTTATTTAACATCGTGGATGTAAACAGTTTCCAGACGTAAAAAGTCGATTCATGAAAGATCAAGTGTTCATAAGAAGAGCTGGTGAGAGTTAAGGAGGTAATATACTGCTTGAATTCCACTGAAAAAATGTTACATTTCAGCAAGAGTACAGAACACTTACTCTACAAATTTGAAAACTGAAACTGACCTATCATATAATTTTATTTTTATATTCAGAAATAGCAATGATGTCTTTAGTACAGAAGAGGATTAGAGCCACTGGGGGGGGGGGGGGGGGGGGGGGGGGGGGGGGGGGGGGGGGGGGGGGGGGGGGGGCGGGGATTAAGTTTATATATATATATATATATATATATATATATATATATATATATATATATATATTTATATATATATATATATATATATATATATATATATATATATATATATTTTTTTTTTTTTTTTTTTTTTTTTTTTTTTTTTTTTTTTCCGGAGGCCCTTATCCTCTTCAGTACTTTTGGCTTTATTGTTTGTTAGAGAATATCTAGTGTCAGTAGTGACCAAATTTTTCAAGTGTTTCCAATAAATAAATGGTGACCATTCACCAACTACCTTGGTTTCTATCTAATAGGTCAGTTATTAAATTATTGTAAAGAAAACAAATTATTACATACCATCAGTAACTACTACTGTTGTATTTGCGTTCATTGTTACTATGTATGTAGAAAATCTGTCTTTTACACATCTTCTTAAATTTTGTGATGTTTTCACTCTGATATTTTGTTTCATTCTATTCCAGAAAACCACTCCACAACGTGAAGTGCACATCTTCTTCTGATTATTTACCAGTGAACTGTGGTTTCATATACGTAAAACTTCTGTAGTAGGCACGGCTTTAAACTGCTGACATCTGCTGTTGTATGTCCACACCTGAGCTGGTTACCTGCACACCGGCGTTTAGTCATGACAGTGGACAGACACCAGGGGGCAGAAGACACCCGGGGGCAGCGGACACCAGAGGGCAGCGGACACCAGGGGGCAGCGGACACCAGGGGGCAGCAGCAGGCTGACGACAGTGGAATCCAGCCCCGAGAAGAAGACGAAAGCGGAAGCGGCTTTTTCCAAACTGAAAGACCGCCATGTATGGACTGTCCGACAAAAACAAACCAGTGAAAATTAGGAGTTATGGCGAAAACAAAAAGTACGGAGTCGCAGCACAAAATGTAAAGGAGTTAATTAAAAAGGGATGCAAGTTATTGAAGGTAAGCTCCCGTAGGTTCTGTAGGTTCTGTACTGAAGGAACAGCACAGGAAGCAGCTGTACACGAAAGAACTGTGTGACTGTTGGAAGGGGTTTTCTGTCTGTGTAGTTGTGTCTGTTTTCTGTTTGTGTAGTTGTGTCTCTTTTCTGTCTGTGTAGTTGTGTCTCTTTTCTGTCTGTGTAGTTGTGTTTCTTTTCTGTCTGTGTAGTTGTGTCTCTTTTCTGTCTGTGTAGTTGTGTTTCTTTTCCGTCTGTGTAGTTGTGTCTCTTTTCTGTCTGTGTAGTTGTGTCTCTTTTCTGTCTGTGTAGTTGTGTCTCTTTTCTGTCTGTGTAGTTGTGTTTCTTTTCCGTCTGTGTAGTTGTCTCTTTTCTGTCTGTGTAGTTGTGTTTCTTTTCTGTCTGTGTAGTTGTGTTTCTTTTCTGTCTGTGTAGTTGTGTTTCTTTTCTGTCTGTGTAGTTGTGTTTCTTTTCTGTTTGTGTAGTTGTGTCTTTTTTCTGTCTGTGTAGTTGTGTTTCTTTTCTGTTTGTGTAGTTGTGTCTCTTTTCTGTCTGTGTAGTTGTGTCTCTTTTCTGTCTGTGTAGTTGTGTTTCTTTTCTGTCTGTGTAGTTGTGTCTCTTTTCTGTCTGTGTAGTTGTGTTTCTTTTCCGTCTGTGTAGTTGTGTCTCTTTTTTGGTGTTTTCTGTCTGTATATTTGTATCTCTTTTCTAAGTTGTGCCTGTTTTCTAAGCCGTCTGAACACGAACATTCAGTAGTTTCCCCGTCATCTTTTGACTGTATGTTTAACTGTCTGCACCAGTGTTTAGGATAAAAAAGGATTATTCCCTGAATGTGGCTAGCTTCAAACAAAGGTACAACGAAGGCACAACAGTTAGATTTACACTATTTCCTCGGCTTTCCGTGGGTTTATGGAGGGTTTACGGTTTATTTGTGTTATTTGGCAAAAGGCTTGGGCTGGACGATGCAGACCAAAATGTTCCCATAACGAGAAAAGATGTTTACTGTGTATTAATTGAGTCATTTTATCTTTTAACGTTTATAATGTTAGTAAATTACATGTGATGTGATTACATTGTGATTTTAAATTATTTTTCATGGAACATGACAACCACTTGACAAATTTTGGCGCATTTCATAAATCCAAAGGGGTCATTCCATGTCAAATCACCCAAAAAAAAAGACATTTTAAACCCCACCTCCTCCAAATTCACTGAAAATTGGTTTATAGGTAAATCCTAGCCAGAAAAGCCAAATTTTCAAATTTTAGCAAAATCAGACCAACGGTTTTTGAGGTATTTAGAATAACATGTACCTTGTCATAATGACAGTGAACTCCAGTCCAAGTCAATCACAGACACACCCTGTGTAATCTATTACTGTATAAAATCAAGTGTGTGTTCATTTCCAGATCCCACTTGCTGGTGCACATGTGTGTTTGTATTCTGATGGAACAGAAGTGACAGAGGAATACTTCCAGACTCTGCCTGACAACACTGAGCTGGTCCTTCTGTCCAGACCGCAGACATGGACTGGAGGTGAGTGAAGCCTGGGGCTAACCCTAACCCTGGGGCTAACGCTAACACTAACCCTGGGGCTAACGCTAACCCTGGGGCTAACCCTAACCCTAACCCTGGGGCTAACCCTAACACTAACCCTGGGCTAACGCTAACCCTGGGGCTAACCCTAACCCTGGGGCTAATCTTAAACCTGGGGCTAACCCTAACCCTGGGGCTAACCCTAACCCTGGGGCTAACACTAACCCTGGGGCTAACGCTAACCCTAACCCTGGGGCTAATCTTAAACCTGGGGCTAACCCTAACCCTGGTGCTAACCCTAACCCTGGGGCTAACGCTAATACTAACCCTGGGGCTAACCCTAACCCTAACCCTGGGGCTAACCCTAACACTAACCCTGGGCTAACGCTAACCCTGGGGCTAACCCTAACCCTGGGGCTAATCTTAAACCTGGGGCTAACCCTAACCCTAACCCTGGGGCTAACCCTAACCCTGGGGCTAACCCTAACCCTGGGGCTAACGCTAACCCTAACCCTGGGGCTAACCCTAACCCTGGGGCTAATCTTAAACCTGGGGCTAACCCTAACCCTAACCCTGGGGCTAACACTAACCCTGGGGCTAACCCTAACCCTGGGGCTAATCTTAAACCTGGGGCTAACCCTAACCCTGGGGCTAACCCTAACACTAACCCTGGGGCTAACGCTAACCCTAACCCTGGGGCTAACCCTAACCCTGGGGCTAATCTTAAACCTGGGGCTAACCCTAACCCTAACCCTGGGGCTAACACTAACCCTGGGGCTAACCCTAACACTAACCCTGGGGCTAACGCTAACCCTAGGGCTAACCCTAACCCTGGGGCTAACGCTAACCCTAACCCTGGGGCTAACCCTAACACTAACCCTGGGGCTAACGCTAACCCTGGGGCTAACGCTAACCCTGGGGCTAACCCTAACCCTGGGGCTAACCCTAACCCTGGGGCTAACGCTAACCCTAACCCTGGGGCTAACCCTAACCCTGGGGCTAACCCTAACACTAACCCTGGGGTTAACCCTAACACTAACCCTGGGGCTAACGCTAACCTTGGAGCTAACCCTAACCCTGGGGCTAACCCTAAACCTAACCCTGGGGCTAACGCTAACCCTAACCCTGGGGCTAACCCTAACCCTGGGGCTAATCTTAAACCTGGGGCTAACCCTAACCCTGGGGCTAACCCTAACCCTGGGGCTAACCCTAACCCTGGGGCTAATCTTAAACCTGGGGCTAACCCTAACCCTGGGGCTAACCCTAACACTAACCCTGGGGCTAACCCTAACACTAACCCTGGGGCTAACGCTAACCCTGGGGCTAACCCTAACCCTGGGGCTAACGCTAACCCTAACCCTGGGGCTAACCCTAACCCTGGGGCTAACGCTAACCCTAACCCTGGGGCTAACCCTAACCCTGGGGCTAATCTTAAACCTGGGGTTAACCCTAACACTAACCCTGGGGCTAACCCTAACCCTGGGGCTAATCTTAAACCTGGGGCTAACCCTAACCCTGGGGCTAACCCTGGGGCTAACCCTAACACTAACCCTGGGGCTAACGCTAACCCTGGGGCTAACCCTAACCCTGGGGCTAACGCTAACCCTAACCCTGGGGCTAATCTTAAACCTGGGGCTAACACTAACCCTGGGGCTAACCCTAACCCTGGGGCTAATCTTAAACCTGGGGCTAACCCTGTGGCTAACCCTAACCCTGTGGCTAACCCTAACCCTGGGGCTAACCCTAACCCTAACCGTGGAGTTAACCCTAACCCTGGGGCTAACCCTAACCCTAACCCTGGGGCTAACCCTAACACTAACTCTGGGGCTAACCCTAACCCTAACACTAACCCTGGGGCTAACCCTAACACTAACCCTAACCCTGGGGCTAATCTTAAACCTGGGGCTAACCCTAACCCTGGGGCTAACCCTAACCCTGGGGCTAATCTTAAACCTGGGGCTAACCCTAACCCTAACCCTGGGGCTAACCCTAACTCTGGGGCTAACGCTAACCCTGGTGCTAACCCTAACCCAGGGGCTAACCCCAACCCTAACCCTGGGGCTAACCCTAATCCTGGCTGCTCCAGTCTGTTCCGTCACCTGCCAGTGTGTGAATGAGCTGTGTGTGTGGTGTTATTTCAGTTGTGTTGTGTTATTTCAGTTGTGTGTGTTATCTCAGTTGTGTTGTGTTATTTCAGTTGTGTGTGTTATTTCAGTTGTGTGTGTGGTGTTATTTCAGTTGTGTTGTGTTATTTCAGTTGTGTGTGTGGTGTTATTTCAGTTGTGTGTGGTGTTATTTCAGTTGTGTTGTGTTATTTCAGTTGTGTGTGTGGTGTCATTTCAGTTGTGTGTGTGGTGTCATTTCAGTTGTGTGTCGTGTCATTTCAGTTGTGTGTGTGTGTGGTGTTATTTCAGTTGTGTGTGTGGTGTTATTTCAGTTGTGTGTATGGTGTTATTTCAGTTGTGTGTCGTGTCATTTCAGTTGTGTGTGTGGTGTTATTTCAGTTGTGTGTTGTGTTATTTCAGTTGTGTGTGGTGTTATTTCAGTTGTGTGTGGTGTCATTTCAGTTGTGTGTGTGGTGTCATTTCAGTTGTGTGTGTGGTGTCATTTCAGTTGTGTGTGTCGTGTCATTTCAGTTGTGTGTGTGGTGTTATTTCAGTTGTGTGTTGTGTCATTTCAGTTGTGTGTGGTGTCATTTCAGTTGTGTGTGGTGTTATTTCAGTTGTGTGTGTGGTGTCATTTCAGTTGTGTGTTGTGTTATTTCAGTTGTGTGTGGTGTTATTTCAGTTGTGTGTATGGTGTTATTTCAGTTGTGTGTTGTGTTATTTCAGTTGTGTGTATGGTGTTATTTCAGTTGTGTGTGTGGTGTTATTTCAGTTGTGTGTGTGGTGTTATTTCAGTTGTGTGTTGTGTTATTTCAGTTGTGTGTGGTGTTATTTCAGTTATGTGTTGTGTTATTTCAGTTGTGTGTGTGGTGTTATTTCAGTTGTGTGTGGTGTTATTTCAGTTGTGTTGTGTTATTTCAGTTGTGTGTGGTGTTATTTCAGTTGTGTTGTGTTATTTCAGTTGTGTGTGTGGTGTTATTTCAGTTGTGTTGTGTTATTTCAGTTGTGTTGTGTTATTTCAGTTGTGTGTGGTGTTATTTCAGTTGTGTTGTGTTATTTCAGTTGTGTGTGTGGTGTCATTTCAGTTGTGTGTGTGGTGTCATTTCAGTTGTGTGTGTGGGGTTATTTCAGTTGTGTGTATGGTGTTATTTCACTGGTGTGTCGTGTCATTTCAATTGTGTGTCGTGTCATTTCAGTTGTGTGTGGTGTCATTTCAGTTGTGTGTGTTGTGTTATTTCAAGTGTGTGTGGTGTCATTTCAGTTGTGTGTGTTGTGTTATTTCAGTTGTGTGTTGTGTTATTTCAGTTGTGTGTGTTGTTATTTCAGTCGTGTGTGTTGTGTTATTTCAGTCGTGTGTGTTGTGTTATTTCAGTTGTGTGTGTTATTTCAGGTGTGTGTGTGGTGTTATTTCAGTCGTGTGTTGTGTTATTTCAGTTGTGTTGTGTTTTTTCAGTTGTGTGTGTTATTTCAGTTGTGTGTTGTGTTATTTCAGTTGTGTGTGTTATTTCAGTTGTGTGTTGTTATTTCAGTTGTGTGTGTTATTTCAGTTGTGTGGTGTTATTTCAGTTGTGTGTGTTATTTCAGTTGTGTGGTGTTATTTCAGTTGTGTGTGTTGTGTTATTTCAGTTGTGTGTGTGGTGTTATTTCAGTTGTGTTGTGTTATTTCAGTTGTGTTGTGTTATTTCAGTTGTGTGTGTGGTGTTATTTCAGTTGCGTGTGTTATTTCAGTTGTGTTGTGTTATTTCAGTTGTGTGTGTCATTTCAGTTGTGTGTGTGGTGTTATTTCAGTTGTGTTGTGTTATTTCAGTTGTGTGTGTGTGGTGTTATTTCAGTTGTGTTGTGTTATTTCAGTTGTGTGTGTTGTGTTATTTCAGTTGTGTGTGTGGTGTCATTTCAGTTGTGTGTGTGGTGTCATTTCAGTTGTGTGTCGTGTCATTTCAGTTGTGTGTGTGGTGTTATTTCAGTTGTGTGTGTGGTGTTATTTCAGTTGTGTGTATGGTGTTATTTCAATTGTGTGTCGTGTCATTTCAGTTGTGTGTGTGGTGTTATTTCAGTTGTGTGTTGTGTTATTTCAGTTGTGTGTGGTGTCATTTCAGTTGTGTGTGTGGTGTCATTTCAGTTGTGTGTGTGGTGTCATTTCAGCTGTGTGTGTGGTGTCATTTCAGTTGTGTGTTGTGTTATTTCAGTTGTGTGTGTGTGGTGTTATTTCAGTTGTGTGTATGGTGTTATTTCAGTTGTGTGTGTGGTGTCATTTCAGTTGTGTGTGGTGTTATTTCAGTTGTGTGTGTGGTGTCATTTCAGTTGTGTGTGGTGTTATTTCAGTTGTGTGTGGTGTTATTTCAGTTGTGTGTGGTGTTATTTCAGTTGTGTGTGGTGTTATTTCAGTTGTGTGTGTGGTGTTATTTCAGTTGTGTGTGGTGTTATTTCAGTTGTGTTGTGTTATTTCAGTTGTGTGTGTTGTGTTATTTCAGTTGTGTTATTTCAGTTGTGTGTGTTATTTCAGTTGTGTGTGTTGTGTTATTTCAGTTGTGTGGTGTTATTTCAGTTGTGTTATTTCAGTTTTGTGTGTTGTGTTATTTCAGTTGTGTTATTTCAGTTGTGTGTTGTTATTTCAGTTGTGTGTGTTGTGTGGTGTTATTTCAGTTGTGTGTGTTGTGTTATTTCAGTTGTGTTATTTCAGTTGTGTGTGTTGTGTTATTTCAGTTGTGTTATTTCAGTTGTGTGTGTGGTGTTATTTCAGTTGTGTGTGTTGTGTTTTTTCAGTTGTGTGTGTTGTGTTATTTCAGTTGTGTTATTTCAGTTGTGTGTGTTATTTCAGTTGTGTGTGTTGTGTTATTTCAGTTGTGTTATTTCAGTTGTGTGTTGTTATTTCAGTTGTGTGTGACATCAGTCAGTTACTGAGCACGGATCCAAACGCAGATGCCGTCATCGCAGCCGCCAGGCGCCTTCTGGCGGAGCAGCAGTCTCCAAAATGGCGTAAAATCCTGAGTGACATGGTCCAGAACCTGGAGGATCGATCAGAGCAGGAGAGCAGAGAGGAGGACCAGGACTGGTTCAGAGGTACTGTAGTCACATGACCACTGTCACAATACGTGAGTTGATGAATACCTGTCACAGATATTTGACAGTGAAGCCACAGTATGGAGCTTGGATTATTTTTGTTAGAATTCACATTAAATGTTATATCCGTATGACTCTGCATTACCTTTTAGTTCTACTTCAAACACACTCATGAGAAACAGAGAGTACACTGTCTTTGAATTCTGTGTTTTTATGAATGAATGTGTAATAAAATATTGGTAAGTTCTCACAAGCTTCTGCAGTTATTCATTCTAACCTCAAATGTAAAAATCCAACAGATTCCACTGTGTCATTATTTAATTATTTTTTAATCAAAATGAAGCCAAAATGCTGAAAGTGCACATGAAAAGCTAAGTACCTGTGGTACTTTCCAGATGTGCAAGCGGGCACTAATGCAGCCCCATACCATCAGAGATCCATCAAACTTTATTTCTGTAGCACCAAAGTCATAACAGAAGTTATCTGATGACAGACTACATATAGAACTGGTCCAAACTAGACTCTCCAGATGCATGTGTGTGTGAACTGAACATCCGTAATGAGCCAGATGATCCTGCTCCCCTTTTTCAGGACGCAGCGTCTGTGGTTTCCAGAAAGTTCCACAAATTCCACGTTTCACTGGTTGTGACCACACAACAGTTTTCCACTTTGCCTCAGTCCGTTTGAAATGCGCTGTGGCCCAGAGAAGACTGCAGTGTTTGTGCGTCCTGTTCACATAGGACTGATTCTGTCATACTGGTGAACCTCTGTCCATCTGTCCTTCTGACAGACTCGGACCTACTCTTTTCAGACCCAATCATGTTATTGACCTGTTCATAACTCACCTACTCAGGAGTAAAATGTTCCTCCAGTTACTTTGGATCACCACTGACTTCTCCAGCCTTATTCACATGTGACTGCCATCAAATTCAACATGACCTTGTTTTGTTCTTAAAATGGTACGTTTTTTCACTTTAAACATTCGACATATTTCTATGTTCTATTGTAAACAGGGATTTCTGACATTTCCAGATCAGTGCGTTCGGTTTTTTAGCTCACCGGCCGATCAGCGTTGAGCTACAGTCACAGTTCTGTGTCTGCCGTCGTCTTCGTCAGCAGTTTCTTCAAACATCTTCTGTGACCAAACTACTGGTCAAATTTATTTAGAATTTTTTTCGTAGCTTCTTTTGGACAATGTCTACAAAGTTTGTTCACAGTTTTGAGATATTTATATATTTTTTTTTATTTTTGGCGAATGTTTTAAATATTAAAAATGTGTCTTTCCTTCTAATGGTCCATATTTTAATGGTTTATAACATATAAATGGTTACAGAAATCAGTCTAGTCCAGTGTCGGCTGTTCGTCTTTCAGACAGGGGAAGCTCATTTTCGGCTTACATTAAAAAAAAAAAAAAGTCAGGTTATTTAAACATAAATTTGTCCCTTCGTTCCTTTTTAAGAAAATGCTCAGTGACCTTATTGTGCCAAGTAAACAAGAAAATGTTGAAATTATGTTAAATTGAACCCAGTTAGTCCAGTGCTTGTGTTTTCTTCCAGGTCAGTAAATGAACAGTTCATTTGGTTTCTGTGATTCCACAGCAGAATGTGTGACGTATTAAACTGAACTGTGTCAGTGAAGGAGCACATCTGAAAACAGCTGTCAATCAGACCACATTCAGCCTTTGGACCGAGTGGCACGTGGAAGCTCAGCGTCCGGCCCGGCCGAGCTCCGCCCACAGCTCCGTTCGCCCCCGGAGACGCCGAGCGTCCGGGGGCGGGACAACACGGTGTCATGTGTCCAGTGCTGGTCCAGTTTGTAGTGGTTTTTCCAGCAGTTCCACTCAGTCCCATTGAAGTGCATGGACGCTGAGCGTCTACGACAAATGCACTGAGCAGAGATGGAATGAACAAACACAGACACGGGAATGGAGGAGAAGTGAACAACATCCAGTCCACTGATCTGGGATCAAACTGATTCTGAACCAACTGGTCTGAGAGATGAACGTGTTCCAACACATTTGGAGTCAATGAAATGAAAACAACTGAACAGATTTGAGCATTTAATGGGAGTCATTTTAGGGTCAGAGGAGCTTCCACTGCAGTCTGACACCAACAGCTGTGGTATAGTTCCTATAGTTCCTACTGATCACTGATAGAACTTTGGTTGAATGAGTTGAGTTCTCCTCCAGTCAAAGTCCCACCCACTTCTGTTGTTAGACTGATGTGCATCCAGACCACAGGACTGGAACACAGAACCAGGACTGGAACACAGAACCAGGACTGGGACACAGAACCAGGACTGGGACACAGAACCAGAACCAGGACTGGAACACAGAACCAGGACTGGGACACAGAACCAGAACCAGGACTGGAACACAGAACCAGGACTGGAACACAGAACCAGGACTGGGACACAGAACCAGGACTGGAACACAGAACCAGGACTGGGACACAGAACCAGAACCAGGACTGGAACACAGAACCAGGACTGGAACACAGAACCAGGACTGGGACACAGAACCAGAACCAGGACTGGAACACAGAACCAGGACTGGGACACAGAACCAGAACCAGGACTGGAACACAGAACCAGGACTGGGACACAGAACCAGGACTGGGACACAGAACCAGAACCGGGACACAGAACCAGAACCAGGACTGGAACACAGAACCAGGACTGGAACACAGAACCAGGACTGGGACACAGAACCAGGACTGGGACACAGAACCAGAACCAGGACTGGAACACAGAACCAGGACTGGGACACAGAACCAGGACTGGGACACAGAACCAGAACCAGGACTGGAACACAGAACCAGGACTGGGACACAGAACCAGGACTGGGACACAGAACCAGAACCGGGACACAGAACCAGAACCAGGACTGGAACACAGAACCAGGACTGGAACAAAGAACCAGGACTGGAACACAGAACCAGGACTGGAACACAGAACCAGAACCAGGACTGGAACACAGAGACAGAACCAGGACTGGAACACAGAACCAGAACCAGGACTGGAACACAGAACCAGAACTGGAACACAGAGACAGAACCAGGACTGGAACACAGAACCAGGACTGGAACACAGAACCAGAACCAGGACTGGAACACAGAACCAGAACCAGGACTGGAACAAAGAACCAGGACTGGGACACAGAACCAGAACCAGGACTGGAACACAGAACCAGGACTGGAACACAGAACCAGGACTAGAACACAGAACCAGAACCTGATAAGCTCACACATTCAGCTGGGGTTGGCTTCAGATAGAACAGGACATGCAGGACATTGGAACTATTTTCTGCACACAGCGTCCTGCCTTTGGTGGATATATTATACAACCTCAGTAGTTTTAATAGCTGTAGCTGACTGTTTACTGTAATCATGCAACCTGAACTACATCTGTACCAAAACTAAAAATGTTGAATGTTCAAATAGTCCTGTGCCCCAGTTTCCACCCTGTGTCTGCTGTTCCTGTGGTTCTGTCAGATGTAGGCAGTGGTAAATACAGCTGCACAGCTGAGGCTGTTTTTGAACACACCAGTTTTTTATGTCTTGCTCCTTTAATTCTTCAAGCAGATCTACAGCTGTTTTGTGTAACTCCATTTTAAAAATGTGTTTGTTCAAACCAAAAAGACTTTGTTTTATTTCTTTAAGGTTTATTGTCAAATTGATAACCATGATATTTTCTGATCTTATTGTATGGTGAAAATCTTATATTGTTTCACTTAAATAAATAAAATTCCACATATCCTCAGTTTTCTAAGTAGGTATTATAAATAAATGTCATGCACTTTTCTCCATCACAGGTTGTGTTGGAGATGATCAACAGAATGACCTGTTGGCTTTGTTCGCTTTTATTTCAGGTGTCGAAGCTCGATTTAAGACAAAGTCTGCCTACATGAAGTACAACTGTGAAAGCAGAATGAGAAGTTACATGAAAGAGGTCAGCCTGATCCTGCAGTGTGTGTGTGTGTGTGTGTGTGTGTGTGTCTGTGTGTCTGTGTGTGTGTGTGTCTGTGTGTGTCTGTGTGTGTGTGTGTGTGTGTGTCTGTGTGTGTGTGTGTGTGTGTGTCTGTGTGTGTGTGTGTGTGTGTCTGTGTGTGTGTGTGTGTGTGTCTGTGTGTGTGTGTGTGTCTGTGTGTGTCTGTGTGTGTGTGTCTGTGTGTGTGTGTCTGTGGGTGTGTGTGTGTCTGTGTGTGTGTGTGTCTGTGTGTGTGTGTGTGTCTGTGTGTGTGTGTGTGTCTGTGTGTGTGTCTGTGTGTGTGTCTGTGTGTGTGGGTGTGTGTGTGTCTGTGTGTGTGTGTGTGTCTGTGTGTGTGTGTGTCTGTGTGTGTGTTTGCGTGTGTCTGTGTGTCAAGGTTCTAATAGTTTTGGATTTTTCATTCTAGTTTAGTTTGATTTAATTTGGACTTTTTTTCTCTCATTCAGTTCATTTTAATTCGTTTTTAGAGCAGGTTTGATAGTTTTTATTAGTTTTCATTTTCTTCTAAATGCTTAGTTTTAGTATTAGCTTTAGTTTTTTCATATTTTTTCTCTTCCTCGCCGTCGTATTCAAATAAATCTCAGACAGGACTCTGCTGCTTTCTCCCAGCTTTAATCTCTATGATTAAAGGTAGAATGTGGACGAGAGGCCGACTCTAAACGACGAATGATGAGAAGTGACGGACCGTCAAGTGTCGTATGGTGCCAGCGGCTAAAATTGCTAGAGTGAAATAAATTGATTTCATATCAATCCAACATTGACAAAAACGAAAGGAATTTTATCCATAATTTTTCTCCGTTTTAGTTTTGTAAACACACAATACAGTTTCAGTTAATTATGTTTTTTTCTTTTAATTCTAGTTTTTATTTTTCAGTTAATGAAAATGTTTTTTCAGTTCTAGTTTTGGTTATTTGGTTAGTTTTGGTTAACGATCATAACCTTGGTGTGTGTGTGTGTGTGTTCCTGTTACTGAACTCGTGCATTGTGTGTGTCCTCAGGTGGACAACGCTGCCAAAGCTGCAGTTCGAGCAGAGTTTGTGAAAGTGTTAGAGCAGCTGGCACACATGTTGAAGTCGGCTGGGTACAACGGCCGCTACTTCGACAGGACAGAAAAAGAGTGCCATCGCCTCTGCACTGGGGAGGGATGGTTCACCTGCCAGGTTGGACAGACGGAAGCACACACTGACCGGCAGGATTCCACTGGGACCCTCACTCATGCCAGGCTTTTCCTCTGCTCCACCTCCTCAGGGACCATTTGACCAGGCGGCGTGTCTGTCTCTGCACTCCATCAACCCCTACAGCAGCAGAGACAGCAGGGTGATGTTCAGCATGTGGAACCTGGACCACAGGTGAGAGCGCTCACCGTGCACGGCCTCCACACACCCTTCTACTGCCTTCAGTTTAGTGCTTTCAAATATGTGCAGTTGAAATGAGTGCTTGTCAGTTTTGATGACCTTTATTTAGACTGTTCCGCTGGGTTTCCAAAGTCCTGCTTGATAGGACTGAACAGGGTCCAGATCCCCCTCCAACATGCTGTGACAGTTTGAGTTCGACACTATATGATTTTTAAGGGGTCCCAGCCAGGTCTGTCTCCTGACATGTAAGATGTAAAGTCAGTTTAGTCTTTGTCTGTTTGTCGTGTCTCAAACCACACAAAGGACGCACGTCTAAATTAAACAAACACCTACACATGAAATGACAGAAAAAGAAATCACACATTTAAACCATTTCAAATTCAGAATCATGTATTAAATGATTGCACAAAAATACACAAATTCAAGCACACAGCCCCCCCCCCCCCCCCGCCCCCAAACTCCAAACTCAAAAAAATCCACCAACCAGGTAAAATCAAACACAAAACGTCCACTCTGGGTTTATATCAGTTCATCATCAGAAGAGGCAAAAAAAAAAAACAGTTCAGTTCATTTCAACAAAAAAAATCCATTCCAGGTTTTTCACAGTTTCTCAGGAAAAAAATAATTCAGTTCATCTCAGTTCATTAGTAAAATAATAATTTCAAAAAATGCACAGTTCCACTTCAGGGCTTTAGAGAAAACAAACAAAAAAACCCAATGTGTTCACACCCTGTCCTGTCATTTAGTCAGTCCAGTCCAGTCAGTTTGGAATCCAGTCCAGGTTATGGCTGCTGGAGTACTGGTATGAGATGAGATGACCGGCTTCTGATGCAGACGAATGAATGGATGAACCAGCAGAGGAATGAATGGATGAACCAGCAGAGGAATGAATGGATGAACCTACAGAGGAATGAGTGGATGAACCAGCAGAGGAATGAATGGATGAACCAGCAGAGGAATGAATGGATGAACCAGAAGAGGAATGAGTGGATGAACCAGCAGAGGAATGAATGGATGAACCAGCAGAGGAATGAGTGGATGAACCTACAGAGGAATGAGTGGATGAACCAGCAGAGGAATGAGTGGATGAACCAGCAGAGGAATGAATGGATGAACCAGCAGAGGAATGAATGGATGAACCAGAAGAGGAATGAGTGGATGAACCAGCAGAGGAATGAATGGATGAACCAGCAGAGGAATGAGTGGATGAACCAGCAGAGGAATGAATGGATGAACCAGCAGAGGAATGAGTGGATGAACCTACAGAGGAATGAGCGGATGAACCAGCAGAGGAATGAGCGGATGAACCAGCAGAGGAATGAGCGGATGAACCAGCAGAGGAATGAATGGATGAACCAATTCAATTCAATTCAATTCAGTTTTATTTGTATAGCCCAATATCACAACCAGGTTATCTCAAAGGGCTTTACAGAGTCAGTTGGAGTAAACAACAGTCAAATAAACAGCAGAACATGAGTCATGTCCAGGGCATCCCCCGTCCTTAGACCCTCCTTCTCGGCAAGGAAAAACTCAAAACCCAGTGGGAAAAGGGAGAAACCTCGGGGAGAACCACAGTGAAGGAGAGATCCACTCCCATGGACGGACAGGCTATAGATGCACCAGGACTGATGGACGTCCATTTGCAGATGTAGTTCTAGTCTACAAGGATGCAGTAGGGTGGACACATGGGGGGTCCATCCCGCTGGATGAGACAGGCAGGGGCGAGGAGGCCCATCCACAGTGGTGAGGCCGAGGACGTCCATCCAGACAGGTGGGGGAGGGGGTCAGGACACAGGACAGGGCAGGACACAGATGGTCAGCGCAGATCCTGCCATCATTGGCTCCCAAGTGGTTACAACTGAAAAAGTAGCCACTCCCCCGGAGGGGAGTGGGGAAAGGGGACATCGGGTGAATAGCACTGCACAAACTAAGTTGGCTAAATATTAAAAATATAAGTGCAGACCAGAATGGTACGTAGAACCAGAAACAGGAGATAGGACTCAGTGCCTGGACTTCCCCCAGCATTCTTGCTCCTAGGGCAGCTTAGACTGAACTGTGGGTTTAGTCTGGTTTGAACTAGCCTGACCATAAGCTTTTTCAAATAGGAATGTTTTTAGCCTGACCTTAAATGTAGAGACTGTGTCGGCCTCTTTAATGATAACTGGAAGCTGATTCCATAAAACAGGAGCTTGGTAACTAAAGGCTCTAGCTCCTACTGTACTTTTACAGACCCTGGGAACTACCAGTAGACCTGCATTCTGAGAACGAAGGGTTCTGTTGGGATGGTCCGGCACCAGAGCATCTCTGAGATAGGAGGGGCCCATACCATTAATGGTCTTGTATGTGAGGAGGAGGATTTTGAATCTAATTCTAAACTCAATTGGAAGCCAGTGAAGGGCTTGGAGCACAGGGGTGATGTGTTCTCTTCTATTTGTTCCTGTTAGTAGTCTCGCTGCCGCGTTCTGAACCAGTTGATAACTTTTTAGAGAGCTTTTAGGACATGCTACGAGAAGGGAGTTGCAGTGATCTAATCTAGATGTAACAAACGCATGAACTAATTTTTCTGCATCATTTTTAGATAGAATATTTCTAATTTTGGCTATGTTGCGCAGGTGGAAGAAGGCGGTTCTGCAGGCTTGGTTAATATGTGGTTTAAATGATAGATCTGGGTCAAATAGAACTCCTAGGTTTCTAACTGTGG
Source organism: Sphaeramia orbicularis (assembly GCF_902148855.1). Taxonomy (NCBI): domain Eukaryota; kingdom Metazoa; phylum Chordata; class Actinopteri; order Kurtiformes; family Apogonidae; genus Sphaeramia; species Sphaeramia orbicularis. Next base: position 153,933 of record NW_021941584.1, on the reverse strand, counting down.
TGCTAGAGGCTACACTCACATTGTCCAGAGTGACTATCTGGTCAGTTAGGGAGTCTGTCACATTTTTAGGGCCTATTAGAATGACCTCTGTTTTTTCAGGGTTAAGTAAAAGATAATTAGCGCTCATCCAGGTTTTAATGTCACGGACACAGGAACTTAGTTTATCTACTTGTCTGGTCTGATCAGGTTTAATCGATAAATACAGTTGTGTATCGTCTGTGTAACAGTGAAAATTAATGCCATGTTTTCTAATAATGTTACCTAAAGGCAGCATGTATAGTGTAAACAAAATGGGCCCGAGGACCGACCCTTGTGGCACGCCGCAACTAACTCTGGAATATGTTGATGATTGTTGGTTTACATGAACAAACTGGTACCTATTAGATAAATAGGATTTAAACCAGCAGAGGGCTGCTCCTCTAATGCCTCTGTCCCATTCTAATCTCTGCAGTAAGATACTGTGGTCCATAGTGTCAAAAGCTGCACTCAGGTCCAATAAGACCAGGATCCAGACCAAACCATCGTCAGCAGCTAATAACAAGTCATTAGTTACTTTGACTAATGCGGTTTCAGTGCTATGATGAGCACGAAAGCCAGACTGGAAGTGTTCAAATAAACTATTGTCCTGTAAATGCTGACACAGCTGTTTAACTACCACTCTTTCAAGAACTTTTGAGAGGAAGGGTAAATTAGATATAGGTCTGTAACTGACCAGGAGGTCAGGATCTAGAGTAGGTTTTTTCAGAAGTGGTTTAATAACTGCAAATTTAAAAGATTGTGGCACGTAGCCAGTAACTAGTGAGGTATTAATTATAGTTAGAATTGTGTCAATAGTTAGGGGCAGAGTCTGTTTGAAAAGTTAAAACCAGTTTAAAAAACCAGCAGATGAACGAATGATTGGATGAACCAGCATAGGAATGAGTGGATGAACCAGCAGAGGAATGAATGGATGAACCAGCAGATGAATGAATGATTGGATGAACCAGCAGAGGAATGAGTGGATGAACCAGCAGAGGAATGAATGGATGAACCAGCAGATGAACGAATGATTGGATGAACCAGCAGAGGAATGAGTGGATGAACCAGCAGAGGAATGAATGGATGAACCAGCAGAGGAATGAATGGATGAACCAGCAGAGGAATGAGTGGATGAACCAGCAGATGAACGAATGATTGGATGAACCAGCAGATGAATGGATGAACCGGCAGAGGAATGAATGGATGAACCAGCAGATGAATGAATGAATGGATGAACCGGCAGAGGAATGAATGAATGGCTGAACCAGCAGAGGAATGAGTGGATGAACCAGCAGATGAACGAATGATTGGATGAACCAGCAGATGAACGAATGATTGGATGAACCGGCAGATGAACGAATGATTGGATGAACCGGCAGAGGAATAAATGAATGGCTGAAGCAGCAGTGGGCTGTGGTCCTGGTGCTGGTCCGTGTGCTGGTCCTGGTCCGTGTGCTGGTGCTGGTCCGTGTGCTGGTCCTGGTCCGTGTGCTGGTCCTGGTCCGTGTGCTGGTGCTGGTCCGTGTGCTGGTCCGTGTGCTGGTCCTGGTCCGTGTGCTGGTGCTGGTGCTGGTCCTGGGGTCAAACCTCCGTCCTGGGTCTTCTCTGTGGGCGTTGGCTCTGACTCTTCTACCTTCTTGTGTCGTGTCGACTCTGTGCGACCGTGGAATGCGGATGTGGGAGGTATTTAAAAACTGCCGCCACCTGCGGGCGAATCAGGTGATGATGACGTGGTGACAGTTTCCGGGGTGTATCCGACAGCTATCAGGTGTGCTTCCTGGGGGGGGGGTTGTTGTGGAAGTGCGCAGAAAGCCCAGACTGTCATGTAGAACCAGAAGGTTTGGTATCACCACCTTCCTGAAAGACAGAATTTGTTCAGATTTTCAGGAAACACAAACTGAACCTGAAATTGGGTATTTGATGATTTAGTGCAGGAGTGTCCAACGTGCGGCCCGTGGGCCAAAAGCGTCCTGCCAAAGGGTCCGGTCCGGCCCACCGTATGAATATGCCAAGTACAACATGAACACTGAAGGTCTTGAACTTGTGTGAGCTCAGAGGCCACAGACAGGCCAACAGGATCTCATCACACCAACACCATCATATTATATTACGCTGTACATTATGACCACTTCGTTTTTCTTTTTTTTTTTAGTTCTAGTGTGAAAAAAGTAAAATTACATGAGGAAAATGTTTACATTTACTAACCATCCTTTCACAAAAAATGGGAATTATCTAAACAAACACAACCTGACGTTCCTTCAGAAAAATAAGCCCAGTTTTAACAGTGTTCTGCCTGTCACTATGATCTATACATTTATTGTATTTTGTTGCTTTTTCTGTGATTAATGACCATTGATGGGTGCATATATAATTGACTTCTTGATTTTATTGTTTTGTTTACTTCTTTTTTCTTTCAAAGTTTGAGACAAATAAAACAAATACGCATCGCTGTAAACGGGCTTATTGTACTGGTCCGGACCACTGGAGGTCACACTGGGCTGGACCTGGCCCCAGAACTAAAAGAAGTTGGACTTAGGCAGGATTTAGCCAGAAAAGTCTTTTTTTTAATGACTTAGACAGTTATTTTAGGAAGGTGATGACATTTATGTTGTATATGCCAAGTACATATTTGAAAAGTGAACAACCCTCCCTTTCCCCTTTTTTCAGTGTGTTTACATTTGTTTGTTTCCTTCCTTCTGGAGTTTAAACGGTGTAAAAATGACTGAATATGTGAATCCCTGTGGTGGTGCATTCATGTCCATGAAATAAAGGTGTTTGTGTTAATAGTATATGAAGTACTAATACCAAATATACTGAATTCATGAGGAAGTTATTAGAAAAATTAATTTTATTCATCATTGAATTTAGTCTTAAAGCCTATTTCAGATGAAAAAACAAAGACTCTTGTAGCTTGGAATGGATTTTTGAGTATGATTACTCCAAAAGTAGACAGTAAAAGTAGTTCATCATATTTGTGCTAATAATATATGAAGTACAAAAACCAAATATACCAAATTCATGAGGTTCTCTTCTCTTCAGGTCATTTCATCATAAACTTATCCAGAGAAATGTGCTTTGTTGTGCTTTTTAAATGTGAAAATGCTCCAGACCATTGTCAGTAAAAGCAGCTCCACTGCCTGGACTTTGTCTGGAGGATTTTTTTCAGCTAAATGTGAATCCTCTGTGCACTTTGCCAACACTTGTTTTCATTTCCTGGTCCAGATAACCTCCACCACCTCCACCTGTTGAAGGAACACCCGCTCATACTTCCAGACAGAACTTCTCCAGAGCCGCAGCTTGTACAGTGAATTTGTGGTTCTGCGGTGAACTCGTACTGAGACGTTCCGCTGGATTACATCTGTGCTGTCAATGTGTTCCAGGTTTCCAATCGTCCATAATCGATCTTTCTTGTTCATGTCGTGTTCAGGATTGAGAAGAAGAGGGCCATCATCCCGGCACTGCTGGGAGCGCTGCAAAACCACCCGAGCAGCGACCTGAACCTGGACTACTTCTACCGCATGCTGTTCACCAGGGACAACCTGAAACTGGTCCAGATCGTGTGTCACAAGAAGGGAGCCCACAACCTGCTGTGTGACGACCAGAAGATCTACAAAGGGAACACGAAGCAGAAGGCCGGAGGGAAGAGGAGGCGCTTGAACTGAGGCTTTGAATCCGTTCGATGAGGTGACACGACACCGCTCGGCTGAGTGAAGGGGATCTGGAGCCAAACTACCGAGCCGACACAAGTCCAGAGTCAAAATCACGAAAGCCATTTATTTGTTCCCATGTTGGCACAGTAATGACATTGTCATGACATTGATGCATTGTCTGAATACAATGAAACATTTACTCAGTCCAACAATTGCATAGCAGAGTATGAAGCGCTTGTATAAATAAGGCATGAGCTCAAAGGCAGTAAAAATATAGAAAACATCTGATTGGATCAGAAAATACAAAATTTAACAATGGTTGTGCAAATGACTGTGAACCTCAGGCTTGGATTCTCTAAGTATCAGTTAGGTTTTCCACAGTTCACTTAGTACGTTGCAAAATCAGTGTTTTTACTCTTTTTTTTTTTTTTTTTTCTTTTAAAGTTGTACAATCTTGAACAGAATTTTGGTAAATGTCTTAAGTGTGTACTGATACTTTTTTCCAGCTGCCACAGATGTGCTGTTAAATGAATGACACCTGCTGAGTGCAGGATGAAGAGAATGACAATCATCACCATAAACATCTGAAGTCATTTTGTGTTGAGCTACAACACTAAATGATTCAGTGTTTAGATAGAAAACAGTCAAGACCAGTTCGACAGTTTATGAAACAGACTATTTTTATCATGTTATGAATGTTCAAAGGAGTCGGAGGACTGCACTGTGGAAAAAAACTGTCTTTTTGAAAATAAGAGTTGTACCACTGGGGGTAAAAAAAAAAAAAAAAGCAATATTACAAGATAGAAATTACAACAAAAGCTGTAACTGTCTTTGAGAAAAAAGCTCAATATTCCAAGACGTGTCAGAGTGAATAGTTTTTGATGCTGCCTTTTGTACTTTCATATTTTCTATCAAATTTCACACATAAAATGACGTGCTGTACTTCTGTAACTGTGTTTTTGCCTCTAGTTCTCTGTATGTATGAATGTTTTATGCACTGCCATAAAGAAGTTTCACATCAACTTTGACTGAGGATGAAACTCACCCTTTAAGCTTCAGACCCACTGATGGTGATGATCATCACTGATGGAAAAGTCTTCCTCATGTTAACACTTTCAGCCTCTCACCCTAACCCTCCTGCTGACATTAAATCCTCGTAGAACTGGATCTGAAAGTCCTGCTTCGGAGCTGCTCTTTGGTCAGTCTGCTCTTCACCCCGTTTATTCCATCTGAACATGACGTGGCATTTCCACTGCTCTGACATGTAAAGCTTTTTAGCAGAAAAATAACTATTTTAAAGTGACGTCTTTGTATTCAACTTTGTTTTTCTCAAACTGCATCATTCTATTTAGTTTTGTACAAATATGGACATTTGCAGAGAATTTACAGCATTAAATTCAAGTGCTGTGAACACAGCCTCAGAAAGTCAATAAATAAGAAAACAAGCTCAACTACACGTTCCCCTCAAGTGGACAGACTCATCCCATTTCGGAATTCAACACTACATTCACATGCGCATTCATATTCCACTATTGTTCCAAATTTGACAGGATTGTCAGTGTGATGCCGGTCATGTACACAGGATACTCCATATATCAAATGTTCAGTTTTATACCAGTTCTTTGGACGTTTATTCAGTAGATGCAGAATATCCATATGACCTGGGCTTTCTCTAGTTCTAATGACTCTGTTATTGGATGAATATCAACAGGAATTTTGGTGGAATACATATTTTCAGTAGCCAAGCATACTCGGAATGTTCCCTTTCAGAACAAACCTGGAATATGTTGTGCATGTACAGACAGTGGCAGTAGGGCTAGGCAATACGTTTGGCAAAGACCTGATCCATGTTTGTGTGGATGTGATGTCAGCACAGGACAAACTGGACTGGAACGCTCAGTCAGGAGGAACACTTTCAAAACATTTAGTTTTTGTTCATACTGCCCAACCCTAAATGTTACAGCTCAGACCACATGTTTTGGGTGAGGAATGAGTTTTTTTTGGGCATTTGGACGGTTTTCGTCAGAGTTTACAGGCTGCAAATTGCATGTGTAAGCACCTGGTGATTCTCAAACACACACACACACATTGTAAAACAGATGGACGTGGTGGTGATTGCCATCAGTCAGTGCACTGGTGTGCAGTTTGTTAACAGTATGTACATTTGAAAGTGGAGGATGTCATCTGTCCAACTCTGAACACCATCAGTGTGAGTGTACCAGCAGGATCCGTCCACAGTCCTGGTGCAGCTGCTCTTCAGCAGGCCTCCCCTCTGGGCCCCCCCCCTCTGGACTCCCCTCCTCTGGGCCCCCCCCCTCTGGACTCCCCTCCTCTGGGCCCCCCCCCTCTGGACTCCTGCTGCATGCTGCTGTGCTCCCCCTCGTCCTGGTCGCTGTCCTCTGGTGCGTAGTAATGTCTCCTCCTGTGGCCTTTCTGCACACGGGTCGACGCTGCTGCTGATCTCTGAGGGAAATCCTGGAGGAAAAAAGTCAGCCCGCATGTTTTAACACCAAGCAAAATTATTTGACAAAAAGGTGTCATTTAGAATAAAAGATGAAGATGAATTCAAAACTAGTAGTTAGGGATGCACCGATCCGATACCAGTATCAGGTATCGGCTCTGATACTCAGCGTTCTCGTACTTGTAAAAGTAATCCCAGGGTTCTCGCTAGCGTCATTGAACGTCGGGGCCCCTGATGCTGTCCCTGGGGGGCCCCCCCCCCGACGCTGAGATTTGACCCGCGATGCTGTCTGTGACAACAACAATAAAGCACATTTACAAAAGGAACCAACAACTGGAATGGGATTATTAACTCTTTCAGTGCCAGACAGTTAAGGGGCTAATAAGCCTTAAAAGTGCCACAGAATTTTTCAGTATTTTGCGTCGTTTTTACAATATTTGAAGAATCCTGCAGGAAACCGCTCGGTAACATCCGGCGTGTTCTCCAAAGCCGATCTGATCGGCCCGCGGCACTTTAAAGGTTGTATTCGTAAAGCCGATTTAATCGGCCCATGGCACTGAAAGAGTTAAGGACTAGTATCAGTACTCGGTATCGGCAAGTACTCAAATGGAAGTACTCTTACTTGGTCTGGAAAAAAGTGGTATCGGTGCATCCCTACTAGCAGTGGAGCAGAAAAAAAACAACCCCCGTCACCTGTAAAGCATCCAAGTTCCCAAAGAAGTGTTCCACAGGCAGAATCTGGTTACTGTCGTCATCTGGGAATAGGTTCTTGCTGTTGTCTTCGTAGTCCATGAGGTCTGTGACGTATTTGTAGCTGTACACTCTGCAGCTGTCTAGGTCCAGCCCCATCCTCCGCTCATTCTCCTTCCCCTCCAGGTTCTCCGGCTCTGGAGAACCTGAGCACCTCCTGCCGGCAGACTGGTGGCACTCACAGCTGATGCTGGAAAGTCTGTCCGTGCTGGAGCCTCGGACCACACAACTGGTGTCCAACGCTGCCGAGGTGCGTCTGTGACTCTTCTTTTTTGTAGAAGATGCCTAGGAAACAAAGTGACACAGAGTGGAGGGTTGTCATGTTTCCCCACACAGTGTAGGCTCACAGATGTTTACAGGATAAAAAATACAGTGACAAAAATCCTCTCTTTAATCTGGATGCATTCCTTCCACAGCAGCTCTTCTCTGTGTACATTTCTACAGAAGTAACTGTGTCCCTGCCAGCTGACAACCGCTAACATGGTGCACAGGAGCTGCTGTGCACTCAGATTTCTTGCAGTGGGACTTCGCAGAAAAGATGTATTATGTCCCCTGACAAAGGATGAGTAGTGGTCCATGGGCTGAGCATTCCTCACCACCTCATTCTGAATCCACTGACATAATCCAGTTCCAGAGCACCGTTATGTAGAATAATACCTGACACACACATCCCCTCTCACATCTAAAGGCAATGTGTCATCACTCACTGAGTTTTTAGTCACAAACTACAAGATCTGACAGACAGTGACAGCTGAGGAGTCCCTGTTTGAAAGACTCCAACTCAATATAACCCTTTGAGAATCTTGTTGTGATATTGGGCTATACAAATAAAATTGAATTGAATTGAATTCCTTCTGTGGTTTGTTGTCTGCAAACTGAACACACACCAAACGTTGTACTCTGTACATTATTTCAACACTAAATCAGCATGTGATGCTAAAACTTGAAAAACAAAACCGAGATAACTGGAGTTACTCCTGTCACCATCTTTGCTATAAAAATCTGTGATGTGACTCGTGCACAACATGTACATGAGAGATCACACATTTAAGTTGAACTACCAGAACATTTAGCAACAAATTTACACTATGCCACTGAGAGCTGATCACCGATTAATCAACATTGGTCGATTTGTAACCGATATATTAATTTAAGTTTTTCGCTGCAAGGAGATTCTGTCGCTCCATTCCTGTGTCTGTGTGCTGCACACTGCCCCAGCACCTGGCCCCTCCCCTGCCCCCCCTGCCCCTCCCAGACCAGTGCAGCGCAGTTACACCTCTGACACTCACTGGGCTGCAGCAGAGAAGAAGAGGTAAGAAACAGCATTTATTTTACTGCATGGTAAGATGTGACTTTGTAAAACAACACTACACATGAGTGCCCCATGAGAAAAACGTCCTTGCAGAAACACTGTCAGGGTACGCCAAGGACAACATTCTAATTTTTTTCCACACAAGTTTTAGAGAGTGATGACAGCGTTTTAACGTTATGTAAGTTGCATCTCTGTGAAATAAACACATATACAACTGTAAATCAATATGTCCACTATTATCTAATATCAGACTGTTATTCAGTGTTTTAAAGTTATGTAAATTGCATCTTTGTGAAATACAGATCTATGCACCTGTTCACTCCCTTGTCCATCATTCATATCAGACTACTATACAGCGTCCCATTTCACTTCATACAGTCATACAGGATTTACAGGGGCTCATAAATTCACAAGTTAATGTCTTCATTAAAATAATTTTGAAAAGGTTCCAAGTCATGTATTTAGTTGTAATTTTATGTATTGCATGTTTTGAAAGCAGTTACATTGTTACATAAAATGTAGTTAAGAAATAATCCAAACATGCATCATGTTATTAGACTTATTTTGTTTGTAGACAACTTTTTGTCACTTTTTAATGTTTGCTTCAGTATTTATTTTTGAGCTGTTTGCAAATACCCAGTGGCTGCAGATGGAACTTTTCATTAGCTAGTAAATATGACTAATTGATATTGGTAAGATGTTTTAGTGAATAAGCCTTTTAAAAACACATCATGCATTAGTTTAAAAACACCTCACATTAGCCTATGTATTATCATTTCCAGCTAAATGCAGCCACTTGTTTTCATTTTAAAATGGCCAACTATAGAATCAAATTCTATGCTACTAACCAAAATGCATTAAATGTATATATTTTCATTTCACAGGCAGAGGGGAAGAGGAAGGTGTGGAGCCTCTTCACAAAAGACCCCACAGGAGCTAGATGAACATCTGCAGTACAAGAGTTAGCCAGGGCTCCAGCACCAGCAAAGCAAAGAACACTACACATTTACTGATTTAGCACTGGGTTTACAGTTTGATTTTCTTATATCACTGTGTTTACAGTTTACTTTTCCTATATCATTGTTTACAGTTTGATTTTCTTATATCATTGTGTTTACAGTTTGATTTTCTTATATCACTGTGTTTACAGTTTACTTTTCCTATATCATTGTTTACAGTTTGATTTTCTTATATCACTGTGTTTACAGTTTGATTTTCTTATATCATTGTGTTTACAGTTTGATTTTCTTATATCACTGTGTTTACAGTTTACTTTTCCTATATCATTGTTTACAGTTTGATTTTCTTATATCATTGTGTTTACAGTTTGATTTTCTTATATCACTGTGTTTACAGTTTACTTTTCCTATATCATTGTTTACAGTTTGATTTTCTTATATCATTGTGTTTACAGTTTGATTTTCTTATATCATTGTGTTTACAGTTTACTTTTCCTATATCATTGTTTACAGTTTGATTTTCTTATATCACTGTGTTTACAGTTTGATTTTCTTATATCATTGTGTTTACAGTTTGATTTTCTTATATCACTGTGTTTACAGTTTACTTTTCCTATATCATTGTTTACAGTTTGATTTTCCTATATCATTGTTTACAGTTTGATTTTCCTATATCATTGTTTACAGTTTGATTTTCTTATATCACTGTGTTTACAATTTGATTTTCCTATATCATTGTGTTTACAGTTTGATTTTCTTATATCATTGTGTTTACAGTTTGATTTTCCTATATCATTGTTTACAGTTTGATTTTCTTATATCATTGCGTTTACAGTTTACTTTTCCTATATCATTGTTTACAGTTTACTTTTCCTATATCATTGTTTACAGTTTGATTTTCCTATATCATTGTTTACAGTTTGATTTTCTTATATCATTGTGTTTACAGTTTGATTTTCTTATATCATTGTGTTTACAGTTTGATTTTCTTTTATCATTGTGTTTACAGTTTACTTTTCCTATATCATTGTTTACAGTTTGATTTTCTTATATCATTGCGTTTACAGTTTGATTTTCTTATATCATTGCGTTTACAGTTTGATTTTCTTATATCATTGCGTTTACAGTTTGATTTTCCTATATCATTGTTTACAGTTTGATTTTCTTATATCATTGTGTTTACAGTTTACTTTTCCTATATCATTGTGTTTACAGTTTGATTTTCTTATATCATTGTGTTTACAGTTTGATTTTCTTATATCATTGCGTTTACAGTTTGATTTTCCTATATCATTGTGTTTACAGTTTGATTTTCTTATATCATTGTGTTTACAGTTTGATTTTCTTATATCATTGTGTTTACAGTTTGATTTTCCTATATCATTGTGTTTACAGTTTGATTTTCTTATATCATTGTGTTTACAGTTTGATTTTCTTATATCATTGCGTTTACAGTTTGATTTTCCTATATCATTGTGTTTACAGTTTGATTTTCCTATATCATTGTTTACAGTTTGATTTTCTTATATCATTGTTTACAGTTTGATTTTCTTATATCATTGTGTTTACAGTTTACTTTTCCTATATCATTGTTTACAGTTTACTTTTCCTATATCATTGTTTACAGTTTGATTTTCCTATATCATTGTTTACAGTTTGATTTTCTTATATCATTGTGTTTACAGTTTGATTTTCTTATATCATTGTGTTTACAGTTTACTTTTCCTATATCATTGTTTACAGTTTGATTTTCTTATATCATTGCGTTTACAGTTTGATTTTCCTATATCATTGTTTACAGTTTGATTTTCTTATATCACTGTGTTTACAGTTTACTTATATCACTGTGTTTACAATTTGATTTTCTTATTTATCATTGTTTACAGTTTACTTTTCCTATATCATTGTGTTTACAGTTTGATTTTCTTATATCATTGTGTTTACAGTTTGATTTTCTTATATCATTGTGTTTACAGTTTGATTTTCTTATATCATTGTGTTTACAGTTTGATTTTCCTATATCATTGTTTACAGTTTGATTTTCTTATATCATTGCGTTTACAGTTTGATTTTCCTATATCATTGTTTACAGTTTGATTTTCTTATATCACTGTGTTTACAGTTTACTTATATCACTGTGTTTACAATTTGATTTTCTTATTTATCATTGTTTACAGTTTACTTTTCCTATATCATTGTGTTTACAGTATGATTTTCCTATATCATTGTTTACAGTTTGATTTTCTTATATCATTGTGTTTACAGTTTGATTTTCTTATATCATTGTGTTTACAGTTTACTTATATCACTGTGTTTACAATTTGATTTTCCTATATCATTGTTTACAGTTTGATTTTCTTATATCATTGTGTTTACAGTTTGATTTTCTTATATCATTGTGTTTACAGTTTACTTATATCACTGTGTTTACAATTTGATTTTCCTATATCATTGTTTACAGTTTGATTTTCTTATATCATTGTGTTTACAGTTTGATTTTCTTATATCATTGTGTTTACAGTTTGATTTTCTTATATCATTGTGTTTACAGTTTACTTATATCACTGTGTTTACAATTTGATTTTCCTATATCATTGTGTTTACAGTTTGATTTTCTTATATCATTGTGTTTACAGTTTACTTATATCACTGTGTTTACAATTTGATTTTCCTATATCATTGTTTACAGTTTGATTTTCTTATATCATTGTGTTTACAGTTTGATTTTCTTATATCATTGTGTTTACAGTTTGATTTTCTTATATCATTGTGTTTACAGTTTACTTATATCACTGTGTTTACAATTTGATTTTCCTATATCATTGTGTTTACAGTTTGATTTTCTTATATCATTGTGTTTACAGTTTACTTATATCACTGTGTTTACAATTTGATTTTCCTATATCATTGTTTACAGTTTGATTTTCTTATATCATTGTGTTTACAGTTTGATTTTCTTATATCATTGTGTTTACAGTTTACTTATATCACTGTGTTTACAATTTGATTTTCCTATATCATTGTTTACAGTTTGATTTTCTTATATCATTGTGTTTACAGTTTGATTTTCTTATATCATTGTGTTTACAGTTTGATTTTCTTATATCATTGTGTTTACAGTTTACTTATATCACTGTGTTTACAATTTGATTTTCCTATATCATTGTGTTTACAGTTTGATTTTCTTATATCATTGTGTTTACAGTTTACTTATATCACTGTGTTTACAATTTGATTTTCCTATATCATTGTTTACAGTTTGATTTTCTTATATCATTGTGTTTACAGTTTGATTTTCTTATATCATTGTGTTTACAGTTTACTTATATCACTGTGTTTACAATTTGATTTTCTTATTTATCATTGTTTACAGTTTGCCTTTTCTTATTTATCAGCAGGTTTACAGTCCTTATGTTGACAGTGTTACTAATTAAAGTTCCTTATTTTAATTTAGTAGTCGTCTGCTTCTTTGTGTTGAATCATATTTTGGGTATTATAAGAATTTATGTTCATGCACAGTATATTTCCTGTGTATATCAATGCTCATATTTCATATATCGGCCAAAATATCAGTTATTGGCCGATATATCAAATATCAGCTTTTTTTTGCCCCCAGTATCGTATCAGCCCCAAAAATCCCATATCAGTCGGGCTCTAATGCCAGTTCATTCAGATGACGTACTTGCAAGTGACGTTTATCTTCTCTTAATGAAACAGAACATTGGTAGAAACATTTGATGTTGCAGGTTTTCAAGTCAGCAATATATAGTTTTTCTACATTTCACTAATGAATGGTAAATATTTGATTTATCTTTAACAGGACAAACACATACCTATCAAAAAGGACATCAGTCCTGTTCACTGGTTTAGTAAAACGCATGAATATTAACAAATGATGAAAACAACAGTCAAATGCAGACTGGGCATAGTTTTACAGCAAATAAATCTCCCAGAGGGTATATACTGTTTCAGTCTTCACTTTACACTGTGTCCTATAACCAGGAAACACAAACCTTTCTGGAGTTGCTCTTCCTCTTTCTGGACTTCAGGTTGTCCAGTTGACCCGGCATCTGTAATTCAACACAATTAGATTTGTTTAGTAAATTGCGTCAGATGTCTGTTAAAGCCACAGATGCCACTGGATTGCAGACTACTGCATTCTGACTGTAACAGATTTGGCTTTTTAGAGGAAGAAGTAACATTTGGGCAGAGGGAAGGATACCTTACCCTGTGTGTTATTGTGTGTTATATTCCTAACAACAAAATAACCTGCAAACCAATGTAGACAGATGTATGTGAAACTGTCAGAACCTTAAAATACTGTGATATTTTCGTTGAACAGCCCCGCACTAACTTTAGTTCCATAAAAGTCTACTGGGGTCTACTGGTACTGCTGTCACCTAGTGTTCCTCAGTGGTACTGCACTTTCAAATACTTGAGAGCCCCAGTTGAGTGAACAGTGGAAAAACACTTGATCTGAAAGGAGGAGGGAGGCATCTGTTACGATAACAGACTCTGGAAAACACACCACTGTTACTCAACTTCTCAGTTAGTTTCCACAAGAATCGGATCGTCCTAATGTGTGGGGATGAGCCTTCCTTTTACACACTGTCACTCTAAACCGGGTGGTTTTATTTTAGAAGTCGCTTTGGGGCTAAACTGTTAGATATGCGACACCCAGAACACGGCCCCTAACCTCTGCCAAACCCCTCCCTACGTGTTGAAGAACTCATGAGCGATTATTCAAGACCGAAAGGGATTTAACACACTTTATAAAGTTCCTGTAGAGCTTTGAGGCACCGTGCCACCATGGATTTAACTCAGATTTGTCTTAAAATAGTGTCAGAGGACCAAAGGTGACTGAGTATTGTTAAATCCGCCGAGTGGACGTATACTCAATTGAGGTCTATTTCTTCTTAATCAGCTTTGAAGTGCCTTCGATTAAGTCTAATGAATGTAAATAGGTCAGCGGATGAACACCTTCTGAGGGTATGTTCTCCAAATAACAATGAATTAGAGAAAAGGCGTAAAGACTAGCTTCATTCCAGACGTATAAAACTGACACGGCGAAAAAACGACAAGACACGATAATGGGAAAGGCGGAATAAACAAACGACAAGCGAATCCTACTTTAGCATCACATATTTTTTTTTTATCGACGACATAATATCAAGGTTAGTCGGTAATGTAACCTACAGTCGCGAGCTCATTCACCAGCAGTCTGTGGGTGAATTAGCTTAGCTTAGCTTAGCTTACCCTGAGCATCACCCAGACCCGTTGGTCTGGGAAATGGAGAATTTATCTGTCTTGTCCGTTTTAGGAGAGCTTTAAATTGGCTCCAGTGGAAGAACAGACCGTCAAACAAACAATAAACAAATGATGTGGCGTCGTCGCTGCTGGCCTCCGTGCCTCCGCCTCCTCGGATGTAGGTTTCCTGCACCGGAAGTTCACGCGGAGGTCACAGCGTCTCCAGGAAGTGCCGCTAACGGCCGCTTCACAGCTGCGGGAGATTCATGCGCGTCTTTGCAGGCTGTCGTGCACTATTTCACTGGACCTTTTATAACCTATTTAATACTCTTATTAATTATGACGACTGTCAAATTGTGTTTGATATACAGATCACCTGTTCTCAAGCAGGTTTTTTTTTTTTTAATCTCCCAAAAATATCTTAGTTTTATTTTGGAGATGAACTCCGCCCTTTTCCGCTTTCATGACCGTACGTCATGTGCGTAAATGCGGTAGTCTGACACACTGCGTAACGTGGATCACCAAAACTCTAGTGCGGGTTATCTATTAAAAACTAAATCTGGCCCAGAGAAACTTACTCTCGGTTTATCGTGGATATCACGTAACAGAGAAGGGCCGGATGTTTGGAAAGCATTTGCTTGTAAAAATAAAGTGTCACTCTTTCCGCAAGTTTCTCAAGCTTTGGAAACAAACAATGAATTGACCAAAAGGGATTTGAAAGAATCTTTACTTGCAGTGGAATATTTTCATTTTGCTATTAATACTTAAACCATAAAGACCCGGTGCTACTTTTGTGGCAGTTCCCAAATGAACTTTTCTCTGTATTAAACCTTTCTTAAGTGATTTATCACCACTGATTATAATATTATCTTCCTTTTTTTGCATTTTTTCAGTGTAAATCATGTATTTTCCTTTATTTCATTTACTGATCATGTAGATGTTCATAAAAGATCAGATTAAAGTTGAGGCTATCATATCAAAAACAGAGAAAACTGAATAAAACATGACTTTTTCAGCAAAGATATCAGTAACTGAACGTAAAACCCAGTGTGTCCATCCACTGTCATTGGTCCAACTCCATGGGTTTGACTGGGGAATCAATGCTGTAGAAGATGACGGTGTTTCCACGGTAACTACAGAGCTTCTGAACGTCCAGATGGGTCATTTCTGATGACCATGAAAAGATGAAGAACTACATTTACACCAATTATTGACATGGATTGACAGGATAGTAGGGCTGCACGATTAATCGATTTTAAATCGAAATCGGATTTTTTAATTAGGACGATTTTTAAAAACGGGAAATCGTAAAATCGATTTCATCTGTCTCGTGCCTGCGGGCCGCGCGCTTACGGGCTCCCGTAGGCTCCTCCTCCTCTCAGTGACAGATGTCTGTCACAGAAGTCCGTGTAATGACCGGACGTTAAATCTGTTCATGAGCCCGCAGTACTTGCAGCAATATAAGCCGTGGCTTCACGCACGGATCCCGCAACTGAAATAGAACTGCATGCGGATCACTCATCTTGCGTTGTCCCGGATCTGTACCGTACTGTCTTCTTCCGAACTGGGTCCGGGTCTCAGGGTCATCAGCCTCAGCAGAGGAGCCCACACAGCCCTGTGCCCACACACATCCACCAGCTCCAGTGACAGAATCCCTCCAGCGTGTCCTGGGTCGGTCTGTTCCACGCACGGATCCCCCAGTTTAAATAGAACCACATGTGGATCAGTCATAATAACGTGGTCCACGCACGAACGACTGATGCCTGTCACTGACTTACACTGGTATCACTGCTGTGGGCCAGATACCCAGAGGAAAAAAATAAAAATAAAATAAAATAAATAAATTATATATATATATATATATATATATATATATATATATATATATATATATATATATATATATATATATATATATATATATATATATATATATATTTAGTCCTCTTACTTGCTAAATTTTTCATTCACAAATGTAAGTTCTGTAACACAAAACCAAATATTATTTATTTTTTGAAAGATGTTGAACTTTATTTAAAGCTGTTCGATAAATCTGGAAACAAAAAGGCTGGTATAAAAAAGGTATAAAAAACATAAGTATTTGCTCTGATTTGGACATTGTATTATAGTGTATTCCCCCTGGCAAACTTATGTTATTTTCTTGTTGTATACATTGTTTGTATACTCTACTTCATTCAATAAAAATTTAATTAAGAACAAATAAACTTCTGTGGGTTCATCACGTGATACCATCACAGATTTGAGGTCAGAGCAGTGCCTTGCATTGTTGGCTGCTCACGAAAACGACATGCTGACTTCTGTTGTCTTTTGTAGTTTTACGCAAAAATCGAAATCAAAATCGAAAATCGAGTTTTTAGAGGAAAAAATCGGGATTTTTTTTTTTTGCCAAAATCGTGCAGCCCTACAGGATAGTGGATCAGCAGGTATGAAACAGTTTAGGTCAGTAGATGATGTTGGTCACCAGTGGCTGTGTGGGTCTGGATGGGTTAAGCTTTTTAAGAAATGCACACTTTTGTTTTGTTTACACACTGCTGGGCTCTGTTGTGCATTAAAAACACTCAGACAGATTCTTAGAACAGAGACATGTAAACTTAACACATACACATAATAATACATAACATAATATAGAAGTAAATAGTTGTGAGGTTTTTCTGTGGACTTGGCTGGATTTAACTAAGCACATAAGTTATTTATGCCTAACTGCTGCAGTGAGTCACTTCTCATCTCCTAAACCAACATCAGTTTGATAGAGCATAAAGACTGGGCTATGTTTCAATGGAAAGCTGCTAGTTTCAACATCATTTTTTGTCATGGGAGACCACTAGATTTTGTCTCCAGAAAGGCTTAACACCCATAATTTGCATTTCACTTCTTCTTAAAAACACTACAATATTAACATTTTTCAAGGAATAGTTGTGGTCTCAACAGTTTCCTTTGGAGCCTCAAAAACATCCTGTGGTCCATCTTTAAATATAAATCATGTGTGATAAAAGTGAGGGGGAAGAATAAAGTGCAGGACAGAATAAAAGATAGAGTCACGATTATGATAGAACTATAAGAAAGGAAGAAGAAACAAAGTCTGGTTCATAGACTGCAAAAAAAAGTGGAGACAGAGAAGGTGGTCTTTCATTTTCATCTAAAACAAAGCAACTGAAAATCCAGTGAACATCAGTGTGTCAGTAGTGTAGGCGTGAAAGGATGAGTGTCTGTGTGTGCAGAGGTGGACAGAAATACAGTGGAAGGCTGGAGGTGTCGCTGCTGGAGCGTCCAGGTACAAGAGAAGGACCACAACAGACCCCAGAACAGAACAGACCCCAGAACAGACCCAGGACGACCACAACAGACCCAGGCCGACCACAACAGACCCCAGAACAGACCAGAACAGACCCCAGAACAGACCCAGGACGACCACAACAGACCCCAGAACAGAACAGACCAGAACAGACCCAGGACGACCACAACAGACCCCAGAACAGACCAGAACAGACCCCAGAACGGACCCAGGACGACCACAACAGACCCCAGAACAGACCCAGGACGACCACAACAGACCCCAGAACAGACCAGAACAGATCCCAGAACAGATCCCAGAACAGACCCCAGAACAGACCCAGGACGACCACAACAGACCCCAGAACAGACCACAACAGACCAGAACAGACCCCAGAACAGACCAGAACTGACCCAGGACGACCAGAACAGACCCCAGAACAGACCACAACAGACCCCAGAACAGACCCAGGCCGACCACAACAGACCCCAGAACAGACCAGAACAGACCCAGGACGACCAGAACAGACCCCAGAACAGACCCAGGTCGACCACAACAGACCCAGGCCGACCACAACAGACCCCAGAACAGACCACAACAGACCCCAGAAAAGACCCCAGAACAGACCAGAACTGACCCAGGACGATCAGAACAGACCTCAGAACAGACCACAACAGACCCCAGAACAGACCAGAACAGACCCCAGAACGGACCCAGGACGACCACAACAGACCCCAGAACAGACCCAGGACGACCACAACAGACCCCAGAACAGACCCCAGAACAGACCAGAACAGATCCCAGAACAGATCCCAGAACAGACCCCAGAACAGACCCAGGACGACCACAACAGACCCCAGAACAGACCCCAGAACAGACCAGAACAGATCCCAGAACAGACCCAGGCCGACCACAACAGACCCCAGAACAGACCACAACAGACCAGAACAGACCCCAGAACAGACCAGAACTGACCCAGGACGACCAGAACAGACCCCAGAACAGACCACAACAGACCCCAGAACAGACCCAGGCCGACCACAACAGACCCCAGAACAGACCAGAACAGACCCAGGACGACCAGAACAGACCCCAGAACAGACCCAGGTCGACCACAACAGACCCAGGCCGACCACAACAGACCCCAGAACAGACCACAACAGACCCCAGAACAGACCCCAGAACAGACCAGAACTGACCCAGGACGATCAGAACAGACCTCAGAACAGACCACAACAGACCCCAGAACAGACCAGAACAGATCCCAGAACAGACCAGAACTGACCCAGGACGACCAGAACAGACCCCAGAACAGACCACAACAGACCCCAGAACAGATCCCAGAACAGACCCCAGAACAGACCCCAGAACAGACCAGAACTGACCCAGGATGACCAGAACAGACCCCAGAACAGACCACAACAGACCCCAGAACAGACCAGAACAGACCAGAACAGATTCCAGAACAGACCCCAGAACAGACCCAGGACGACCACAACAGACCCCAGAACAGACCCCAGAACAGACCAGAACAGATCCCAGAACAGACCCAGGCCGACCACAACAGACCCCAGAACAGACCACAACAGACCAGAACAGACCCCAGAACAGACCAGAACTGACCCAGGACGACCAGAACAGACCCCAGAACAGACCACAACAGACCCCAGAACAGACCCAGGACGACCACAACAGACCCCAGAACAGACCAGAAAAGACCCAGGACGACCAGAACAGACCCCAGAACAGACCCAGGTCGACCACAACAGACCCAGGCCGACCACAACAGACCCCAGAACAGACCACAACAGACCACAACAGACCCCAGAACAGACCAGAACTGACCCAGGACGACCAGAACACACCTCAGAACAGACCACAACAGACCCCAGAACAGACCAGAACTGACCCAGGACGACCAGAACAGACCCCAGAACAGACCCAGGTCGACCACAACAGACCCAGGCCGACCACAACAGACCCCAGAACAGACCACAACAGACCCCAGAACAGACCCCAGAACAGACCAGAACTGACCCAGGACGATCAGAACAGACCTCAGAACAGACCACAACAGACCCCAGAACAGACCAGAACAGATCCCAGAACAGACCAGAACTGACCCAGGACGACCAGAACAGACCCCAGAACAGACCACAACAGACCCCAGAACAGATCCCAGAACAGACCCCAGAACAGACCCCAGAACAGACCAGAACTGACCCAGGATGACCAGAACAGACCCCAGAACAGACCCCAGAACAGACCACAACAGACCCCAGAACAGACCAGAACAGACCAGAACAGATTCCAGAACAGACCCCAGAACAGACCCAGGACGACCACAACAGACCCCAGAACAGACCCCAGAACAGACCAGAACAGATCCCAGAACAGACCCAGGCCGACCACAAAAGACCCCAGAACAGACCACAACAGACCAGAACAGACCCCAGAACAGACCAGAACTGACCCAGGACGACCAGAACAGACCCCAGAACAGACCACAACAGACCCCAGAACAGACCCAGGACGACCACAACAGACCCCAGAACAGACCAGAACAGACCCAGGACGACCAGAACAGACCCCAGAACAGACCCAGGTCGACCACAACAGACCCAGGCCGACCACAACAGACCCCAGAACAGACCACAACAGACCACAACAGACCCCAGAACAGACCAGAACTGACCCAGGATGACCAGAACACACCTCAGAACAGACCACAACAGACCCCAGAACAGACCAGAACTGACCCAGGACGACCAGAACAGACCCCAACAGACCCCAGAACAGACCACAACAGACCCCAGAACAGATCCCAGAACAGACCCCAGAACAGACCCCAGAACAGACCAGAACTGACCCAGGACGACCAGAACAGACCCCAGAACAGACCACAACAGACCCCAGAACAGACCCAGGCCGACCACAACAGACCCCAGAACAGACCACAACAGACCCCAGAACAGACCCAGGCCGACCACAACAGACCCCGGAAACAGACCAGAACAGACCCAGGACGACCAGAACAGACCCCAGAACAGACCCAGGTCAACCACAACAGACCCAGGCCACCCAGGCCACCCAGAACAGAACAGAAACCAGAACAGAGGCAGTAGGTCAGAGCAGAGTTGGTCCACAACACACCGCTTCAACAGATGAGGCGCACTGCTGGCACTGACATGTACCAGTCCAACTGCACCACTCCACCTGCACCAGTCCACCTGCACCAGTCCACCTGTACCAGTCCACCTGCACCAGTCCACCTGTACCAGTCCACCTGCACCAGTCCACCTGTACCAGTCCACCTGTACCAGTCCACCTGCACCAGTCCACCTGTACCAGTCTACCTGCAGAACATTCACCTGGACACACACACACCTGGTCCACAGGTGTCAAACATGTGGCCCAGGGGCCAAATCCAGCCCACCAGAAGGTCCAGTCTGGCCCTGGGATGAATGTGTGAAATGCAGAAATGACACTGAAGACATCAACAGTCAAGGATGTTCAAATCATTTTAGGATAATTCAATCTGCAGTGGGTCAGACCAGTAAAATACTATCAGAATAACCTATAAATAATGAAAACTACAAATGTATCTCTTTGTTGTAAGTGTAAATAAAGTTAAGTTACAGTTAATATACAGCAGTGGTTTCCAACCTGTTTTGGCTCGTGACCCCATTTTAAATTCACAAATTTCTGGCGACCCCAGACATTCAAAATGGAGACTTTTTTTTTGTAAAATTAATTTGTTTGTGGCCCTGTAATAGTTTGCTATACTATGTTACAAAAAAAAGGTTAATGTTAGAGGACATTTAGTCTATATAATGTCTGTTATTGTGGACATTAAGTCTGTATAATGTGTATTATTGTGGACATTTAGTCTGTATAATGTGTATTATTGTGGATATTTAGTCTGTATAATGTCTATTATTGTGGACATTTAGTCTGTATAATGTCTATTATTGTGGACATTTAGTCTGTATAATGTCTGTTATTGTGGACATTTAGTCTGTATAATGTCTATTATTGTGGACATTTAGTCCATATAATGTCTGTTATTGTGGGCATTTAGTCTGTATAATGTGTATTATTGTGGACATTTAGTCTGTATAATGTCTGTTATTGTGGACATTTAGTCTATATAATGTCTGTTATTGTGGGCATTTAGTCTATATAATGTCTGTTATTGTGGGCATTTAGTCTGTATAATGTGTATTATTGTGGACATTTAGTCTGTATAATGTCTATTATTGTGGACATTTAGTCTATATAATGTCTGTTATTGTGGGCATTTAGTCTGTATAATGTGTATTATTGTGGACATTTGGTCTGTATAATGTCTGTTATTGTGGACATTTAGTCTGTATAATGTCTGTTATTATGGACATTTAGTCTATATAATGTCTGTTATTGTGGGCATTTAGTCTGTATAATGTGTATTATTGTGGACATTTAGTCTGTATAATGTCTGTTATTGTGGACATTTAGTCTATATAATGTCTGTTATTGTGGGCATTTAGTCTGTATAATGTGTATTATTGTGGACATTTAGTCTGTATAATGTCTGTTATTGTGGACATTTAGTCTGTATAATGTCTATTATTGTGGACATTTAGTCTATATAATGTCTGTTATTGTGGGCATTTAGTCTGTATATTGTGGATTATTGTGGACATTTAGTCTGTATAATGTCTGTTATTGTGGACATTTAGTCTGTATAATGTGTATTATTGTGGACATTTAGTCTATATAATGTGTATTATTGTGGACATTTAGTCTGTATAATGTCTATTATTGTGGACATTTAGTCTGTATAATATCTATTATTGTGGGCATTTAGTCTGTATAATGTCTGTTATTGTGGACATTTAGTCTGTATAATGTCTATTATTGTGGACATTTAGTCTGTATAATGTCTATTATTGTGGACATTTATTCTGTATAACGTCTGTTATTGTGGACATTTAGTCTGTATAATGTCTATTATTGTGGACATTTAGTCTATATAATGTCTGTTATTGTGGACATTTAATCTGTATAATGTCTATTATTGTGGACATTTAGTCTGTATAATGTCTATTATTGTGGACATTTAGTCTGTATAATGTCTGTTATTGTGAACATTTAGTCTATATAATGTCTATTATTGTGGGCATTTAGTCTGTATAATGTCTATTATTGTGGACATTTAGTCTGTATAATGTCTGTTATTGTGGACATTTAGTCTATATAATGTCTATTATTGTGGACATTTAGTCTGTATAATGTCTGTTATTGTGGACATTTAGTCTGTATAATGTGTATTATTGTGGACATTTAGTCTGTATAATGTCTGTTATTGTGGACATTTAGTCTGTATAATGTCTATTATTGTGGACATTTAGTCTATATAATGTATATTATTGTGGACATTTAGTCTGTATAATGTCTGTTATTGTGGACATTTAGTCTATATAATGTCTATTATTGTGGATATTTAGTCTATATAATATCTATTATTGTGGGCATTTAGTCTGTATAATGTCTATTATTGTGGGCATTTAGTCTGTATAATGTCTATTATTGTGGACATTTAGTCTGTATAATGTGTATTATTGTGGACATTTAGTCTTTATAATGTCTGTTATTGTGGACATTTAGTCTATATAATGTCTATTATTGTGGACATTTAGTCTGTATAATGTCTATTATTGTGGACATTTAGTCTGTATAATGTCTGTTATTGTGGACATTTAGTCTGTATAATGTCTATTATTGTGGACATTTAGTCTGTATAATGTCTATTATTGTGGACATTTAGTCTATATAATGTCTATTATTGTGGACATTTAGTCTGTATAATGTCTATTATTGTGGACATTTAGTCTATATAATGTCTATTATTGTGGACATTTAGTCTATATAATGTCTATTATTGTGGACATTTAGTCTGTATAATGTCTATTATTGTGGACATTTAGTCTATATAATGTCTATTATTGTGGACATTTAGTCTATATAATGTCTATTATTGTGGACATTTAGTCTGTATAATGTCTATTATTGTGGACATTTAGTCTATATAATGTCTATTATTGTGGACATTTAGTCTATATAATGTCTATTATTGTGGACATTTAGTCTGTATAATGTCTATTATTGTGGACATTTAGTCTGTATAATGTCTATTATTGTGGGCATTTAGTCTATATAATGTCTCTTATTGTGGACATTTAGTCTGTATAATGTCTATTATTGTGGACATTTAGTCTGTATAATGTCTGTTATTGTGGACATTTAGTCTATATAATGTCTATTATTGTGGACATTTAGTCTGTATAATGTCTGTTATTGTGGACATTTAGTCTGTATAATGTGTATTATTGTGGACATTTAGTCTATATAATGTGTATTATTGTGGACATTTAGTCTGTATAATGTCTATTATTGTGGACATTTAGTCTGTATAATGTCTATTATTGTGGACTGTTAGTCTGTATAATATCTGTTATTGTGGACATTTAGTCTGTATAATATCTATTATTGTGGGCATTTAGTCTGTATAATGTCCATTATTGTGGACATTTATTCTGTATAATGTCTATTATTGTGGACATTTAGTCTGTATAATGTCTATTATTGTGGACATTTAGTCTATATAATATCTGTTATTGTGGACATTTAATCTGTATAATGTCTATTATTGTGGACATTTAGTCTGTATAATGTCTATTATATTGGACATTTAGTCTGTATAATGTCTATTATTGTGGACATTTAGTCTATATAATGTCTGTTATTGTGGACATTTAGTCTGTATAATGTCTATTATTGTGGACATTTAGTCTGTATAATGTCTATTATTGTGGACATTTAGTCTGTATAATGTCTATTATTGTGGACATTTAGTCTGTATAATGTCTATTATTGTGGACATTTAGTCTGTATAATGTCTATTATTGTGGACATTTAGTCTGTATAATGTCTATTATTGTGGACATTTAGTCTGTATAATGTCTATTATTGTGGACATTTAGTCTGTATAATGTCTATTATTGTGGGACATTTAGTCGGTATAATGTCTAGTTATTGTGGACATTTAGTCTGTATAATGTCTATTATTGTGGACATTTAGTCTGTATAATGTCTAGTATTGTGGACATTTAGTCTGTATAATGTCTGTTATTGTGGCATTTAGTCTATATAATGTCTATTATTGTGGACATTTAGTCTGTATAATGTCTGTTATTGTGGACATTTAGTCTGTATAATGTCTATTATTGTGGACATTTAGTCTGTATAATGTCTGTTATTGTGGACATTTAGTCTGTATAATGTCTATTATTGTGGACATTTAGTCTGTATAATGTCTATTATTGTGGACATTTAGTCTGTATAATGTCTATTATTGTGGACATTTAGTCTGTATAATGTCTATTATTGTGGACATTTAGTCTATATAATGTCTATTATTGTGGACATTTAGTCTATATAATGTCTATTATTGTGGACATTTAGTCTGTATAATGTCTATTATTGTGGACATTTAGTCTATATAATGTCTATTATTGTGGACATTTAGTCTATATAATGTCTATTATTGTGGACATTTAGTCTGTATAATGTCTATTATTGTGGACATTTAGTCTATATAATGTCTATTATTGTGGACATTTAGTCTATATAATGTCTATTATTGTGGACATTTAGTCTGTATAATGTCTATTATTGTGGACATTTAGTCTGTATAATGTCTATTATTGTGGACATTTAGTCTATATAATGTCTATTATTGTGGACATTTAGT
>NW_021941584.1:120000-127949 GCF_902148855.1 Sphaeramia orbicularis | reverse complement strand
ATTTGAGTACTTGCCGATACCGAGTACTGATACTAGTCCTTAACTCTTTCAGTGCCATGGGCCGATTAAATCGGCTTTACGAATACAACCTTTAAAGTGCCGCGGGCCGATCAGATCGGCTTTGGAGAACACGCCGGATGTTACCGAGCGGTTTCCTGCAGGATTCTTCAAATATTGTAAAAACGACGCGAAATACTGAAAAATTCTGTGGCACTTTTAAGGCTTATTAGCCCCTTAACTGTCTGGCACTGAAAGAGTTAATAATCCCATTCCAGTTGTTGGTTCCTTTTGTAAATGTGCTTTATTGTTGTTGTCACAGACAGCATCGCGGGTCAAATCTCAGCGTCAGGGGGGGCCCCCCAGGGACAGCATCAGGGGCCCCGACGTTCAGTGACGCTAGCGAGAACCCTGGGATTACTTTTACAAGTACGAGAACGCTGAGTATCAGAGCCGATACCTGATACTGGTATCGGATCGGTGCATCCCTAACTACTAGTTTTGAATTCATCTTCATCTTTTATTCTAAATGACACCTTTTTGTCAAATAATTTTGCTTGGTGTTAAAACATGCGGGCTGACTTTTTTCCTCCAGGATTTCCCTCAGAGATCAGCAGCAGCGTCGACCCGTGTGCAGAAAGGCCACAGGAGGAGACATTACTACGCACCAGAGGACAGCGACCAGGACGAGGGGGAGCACAGCAGCATGCAGCAGGAGTCCAGAGGGGGGGGCCCAGAGGAGGGGAGTCCAGAGGGGGGGGGCCCAGAGGAGGGGAGTCCAGAGGGGGGGGGCCCAGAGGGGAGGCCTGCTGAAGAGCAGCTGCACCAGGACTGTGGACGGATCCTGCTGGTACACTCACACTGATGGTGTTCAGAGTTGGACAGATGACATCCTCCACTTTCAAATGTACATACTGTTAACAAACTGCACACCAGTGCACTGACTGATGGCAATCACCACCACGTCCATCTGTTTTACAATGTGTGTGTGTGTGTTTGAGAATCACCAGGTGCTTACACATGCAATTTGCAGCCTGTAAACTCTGACGAAAACCGTCCAAATGCCCAAAAAAAACTCATTCCTCACCCAAAACATGTGGTCTGAGCTGTAACATTTAGGGTTGGGCAGTATGAACAAAAACTAAATGTTTTGAAAGTGTTCCTCCTGACTGAGCGTTCCAGTCCAGTTTGTCCTGTGCTGACATCACATCCACACAAACGTGGATCAGGTCTTTGCCAAACGTATTGCCTAGCCCTACTGCCACTGTCTGTACATGCACAACATATTCCAGGTTTGTTCTGAAAGGGAACATTCCGAGTATGCTTGGCTACTGAAAATATGTATTCCACCAAAATTCCTGTTGATATTCATCCGATAACAGAGTCATTAGAACTAGAGAAAGCCCAGGTCATATGGATATTCTGCATCTACTGAATAAACGTCCAAAGAACTGGTATAAAACTGAACATTTGATATATGGAGTATCCTGTGTACATGACCGGCATCACACTGACAATCCTGTCAAATTTGGAACAATAGTGGAATATGAATGCGCATGTGAATGTAGTGTTGAATTCCGAAATGGGATGAGTCTGTCCACTTGAGGGGAACGTGTAGTTGAGCTTGTTTTCTTATTTATTGACTTTCTGAGGCTGTGTTCACAGCACTTGAATTTAATGCTGTAAATTCTCTGCAAATGTCCATATTTGTACAAAACTAAATAGAATGATGCAGTTTGAGAAAAACAAAGTTGAATACAAAGACGTCACTTTAAAATAGTTATTTTTCTGCTAAAAAGCTTTACATGTCAGAGCAGTGGAAATGCCACGTCATGTTCAGATGGAATAAACGGGGTGAAGAGCAGACTGACCAAAGAGCAGCTCCGAAGCAGGACTTTCAGATCCAGTTCTACAAGGATTTAATGTCAGCAGGAGGGTTAGGGTGAGAGGCTGAAAGTGTTAACATGAGGAAGACTTTTCCATCAGTGATGATCATCACCATCAGTGGGTCTGAAGCTTAAAGGGTGAGTTTCATCCTCAGTCAAAGTTGATGTGAAACTTCTTTATGGCAGTGCATAAAACATTCATACATACGGAGAACTAGAGGCAAAAACACAGTTACAGAAGTACAGCACGTCATTTTATGTGTGAAATTTGATAGAAAATATGAAAGTACAAAAGGCAGCATCAAAAACTATTCACTCTGACACGTCTTGGAATATTGAGCTTTTTTCTCAAAGACAGTTACAGCTTTTGTTGTAATTTCTATCTTGTAATATTGCTTTTTTTTTTTTTTACCCCCAGTGGTACAACTCTTATTTTCAAAAAGACAGTTTTTTTCCACAGTGCAGTCCTCCGACTCCTTTGAACATTCATAACATGATAAAAATAGTCTGTTTCATAAACTGTCGAACTGGTCTTGACTGTTTTCTATCTAAACACTGAATCATTTAGTGTTGTAGCTCAACACAAAATGACTTCAGATGTTTATGGTGATGATTGTCATTCTCTTCATCCTGCACTCAGCAGGTGTCATTCATTTAACAGCACATCTGTGGCAGCTGGAAAAAAGTATCAGTACACACTTAAGACATTTACCAAAATTCTGTTCAAGATTGTACAACTTTAAAAGAAAAAAAAAAAAAAAAAAGAGTAAAAACACTGATTTTGCAACGTACTAAGTGAACTGTGGAAAACCTAACTGATACTTAGAGAATCCAAGCCTGAGGTTCACAGTCATTTGCACAACCATTGTTAAATTTTGTATTTTCTGATCCAATCAGATGTTTTCTATATTTTTACTGCCTTTGAGCTCATGCCTTATTTATACAAGCGCTTCATACTCTGCTATGCAATTGTTGGACTGAGTAAATGTTTCATTGTATTCAGACAATGCATCAATGTCATGACAATGTCATTACTGTGCCAACATGGGAACAAATAAATGGCTTTCGTGATTTTGACTCTGGACTTGTGTCGGCTCGGTAGTTTGGCTCCAGATCCCCTTCACTCAGCCGAGCGGTGTCGTGTCACCTCATCGAACGGATTCAAAGCCTCAGTTCAAGCGCCTCCTCTTCCCTCCGGCCTTCTGCTTCGTGTTCCCTTTGTAGATCTTCTGGTCGTCACACAGCAGGTTGTGGGCTCCCTTCTTGTGACACACGATCTGGACCAGTTTCAGGTTGTCCCTGGTGAACAGCATGCGGTAGAAGTAGTCCAGGTTCAGGTCGCTGCTCGGGTGGTTTTGCAGCGCTCCCAGCAGTGCCGGGATGATGGCCCTCTTCTTCTCAATCCTGAACACGACATGAACAAGAAAGATCGATTATGGACGATTGGAAACCTGGAACACATTGACAGCACAGATGTAATCCAGCGGAACGTCTCAGTACGAGTTCACCGCAGAACCACAAATTCACTGTACAAGCTGCGGCTCTGGAGAAGTTCTGTCTGGAAGTATGAGCGGGTGTTCCTTCAACAGGTGGAGGTGGTGGAGGTTATCTGGACCAGGAAATGAAAACAAGTGTTGGCAAAGTGCACAGAGGATTCACATTTAGCTGAAAAAAATCCTCCAGACAAAGTCCAGGCAGTGGAGCTGCTTTTACTGACAATGGTCTGGAGCATTTTCACATTTAAAAAGCACAACAAAGCACATTTCTCTGGATAAGTTATGATGAAATGACCTGAAGAGAAGAGAACCTCATGAATTTGGTATATTTGGTTTTTGTACTTCATATATTATTAGCACAAATATGATGAACTACTTTTACTGTCTACTTTTGGAGTAATCATACTCAAAAATCCATTCCAAGCTACAAGAGTCTTTGTTTTTTCATCTGAAATAGGCTTTAAGACTAAATTCAATGATGAATAAAATTAATTTTTCTAATAACTTCCTCATGAATTCAGTATATTTGGTATTAGTACTTCATATACTATTAACACAAACACCTTTATTTCATGGACATGAATGCACCACCACAGGGATTCACATATTCAGTCATTTTTACACCGTTTAAACTCCAGAAGGAAGGAAACAAACAAATGTAAACACACTGAAAAAAGGGGAAAGGGAGGGTTGTTCACTTTTCAAATATGTACTTGGCATATACAACATAAATGTCATCACCTTCCTAAAATAACTGTCTAAGTCATTAAAAAAAAGACTTTTTCTGGCTAAATCCTGCCTAAGTCCAACTTCTTTTAGTTCTGGGGCCAGGTCCAGCCCAGTGTGACCTCCAGTGGTCCGGACCAGTACAATAAGCCCGTTTACAGCGATGCGTATTTGTTTTATTTGTCTCAAACTTTGAAAGAAAAAAGAAGTAAACAAAACAATAAATCAAGAAGTCAATTATATATGCACCCATCAATGGTCATTAATCACAGAAAAAGCAACAAAATACAATAAATGTATAGATCATAGTGACAGGCAGAACACTGTTAAAACTGGGCTTATTTTTCTGAAGGAACGTCAGGTTGTGTTTGTTTAGATAATTCCCATTTTTTGTGAAAGGATGGTTAGTAAATGTAAACATTTTCCTCATGTAATTTTACTTTTTTCACACTAGAACTAAAAAAAAAAGAAAAACGAAGTGGTCATAATGTACAGCGTAATATAATATGATGGTGTTGGTGTGATGAGATCCTGTTGGCCTGTCTGTGGCCTCTGAGCTCACACAAGTTCAAGACCTTCAGTGTTCATGTTGTACTTGGCATATTCATACGGTGGGCCGGACCGGACCCTTTGGCAGGACGCTTTTGGCCCACGGGCCGCACGTTGGACACTCCTGCACTAAATCATCAAATACCCAATTTCAGGTTCAGTTTGTGTTTCCTGAAAATCTGAACAAATTCTGTCTTTCAGGAAGGTGGTGATACCAAACCTTCTGGTTCTACATGACAGTCTGGGCTTTCTGCGCACTTCCACAACAACCCCCCCCCCAGGAAGCACACCTGATAGCTGTCGGATACACCCCGGAAACTGTCACCACGTCATCATCACCTGATTCGCCCGCAGGTGGCGGCAGTTTTTAAATACCTCCCACATCCGCATTCCACGGTCGCACAGAGTCGACACGACACAAGAAGGTAGAAGAGTCAGAGCCAACGCCCACAGAGAAGACCCAGGACGGAGGTTTGACCCCAGGACCAGCACCAGCACACGGACCAGGACCAGCACACGGACCAGGACCAGCACACGGACCAGCACACGGACCAGCACCAGCACACGGACCAGCACCAGCACACGGACCAGGACCAGCACACGGACCAGCACCAGCACACGGACCAGCACCAGCACACGGACCAGGACCAGCACACGGACCAGGACCAGCACCAGGACCAGGACCAGCACACGGACCAGCACCAGGACCACAGCCCACTGCTGCTTCAGCCATTCATCTGCTGCTTCAGCCATTCATTCATTCCTCTGCCGGTTCATCCAATCATTCGTTCATCTGCTGGTTCATCCAATCATTCGTTCATCTGCCGGTTCATCCAATCATTCGTTCATCTGCTGGTTCATCCAATCATTCGTTCATCTGCTGGTTCATCCACTCATTCCTCTGCTGGTTCAGCCATTCATTCATTCCTCTGCCGGTTCATCCATTCATTCATTCATCTGCTGGTTCATCCATTCATTCCTCTGCCGGTTCATCCATTCATCTGCTGGTTCATCCAATCATTCGTTCATCTGCTGGTTCATCCACTCATTCCTCTGCTGGTTCATCCATTCATTCCTCTGCTGGTTCATCCATTCATTCCTCTGCTGGTTCATCCACTCATTCCTCTGCTGGTTCATCCAATCATTCGTTCATCTGCTGGTTCATCCATTCATTCCTCTGCTGGTTCATCCACTCATTCCTCTGCTGGTTCATCCAATCATTCATTCATCTGCTGGTTCATCCATTCATTCCTCTGCTGGTTCATCCACTCATTCCTATGCTGGTTCATCCAATCATTCGTTCATCTGCTGGTTCATCCATTCATTCCTCTGCTGGTTCATCCGCTCATTCCTCTGCTGGTTCATCCGCTCATTCCTCTGCTGGTTCATCCGCTCATTCCTCTGTAGGTTCATCCACTCATTCCTCTGCTGGTTCATCCATTCATTCCTCTGCTGGTTCATCCACTCATTCCTCTGCTGGTTCATCCATTCATTCCTCTGCTGGTTCATCCACTCATTCCTCTTCTGGTTCATCCATTCATTCCTCTGCTGGTTCATCCATTCATTCCTCTGCTGGTTCATCCACTCATTCCTCTGCTGGTTCATCCACTCATTCCTCTGCTGGTTCATCCACTCATTCCTCTTCTGGTTCATCCATTCATTCCTCTGCTGGTTCATCCATTCATTCCTCTGCTGGTTCATCCACTCATTCCTCTGTAGGTTCATCCACTCATTCCTCTGTAGGTTCATCCACTCATTCCTCTGCTGGTTCATCCATTCATTCCTCTGCTGGTTCATCCACTCATTCCTCTTCTGGTTCATCCATTCATTCCTCTGCTGGTTCATCCATTCATTCCTCTGCTGGTTCATCCACTCATTCCTCTGCTGGTTCATCCACTCATTCCTCTGTAGGTTCATCCACTCATTCCTCTGCTGGTTCATCCATTCATTCCTCTGCTGGTTCATCCATTCATTCCTCTGCTGGTTCATCCATTCATTCCTCTGTAGGTTCATCCATTCATTCCTCTGCTGGTTCATCCACTCATTCCTCTGCTGGTTCATCCACTCATTCCTCTGTAGGTTCATCCACTCATTCCTCTGCTGGTTCATCCATTCATTCCTCTGCTGGTTCATCCACTCATTCCTCTGTAGGTTCATCCATTCATTCCTCTGCTGGTTCATCCATTCATTCGTCTGCATCAGAAGCCGGTCATCTCATCTCATACCAGTACTCCAGCAGCCATAACCTGGACTGGATTCCAAACTGACTGGACTGGACTGACTAAATGACAGGACAGGGTGTGAACACATTGGGTTTTTTTGTTTGTTTTCTCTAAAGCCCTGAAGTGGAACTGTGCATTTTTTGAAATTATTATTTTACTAATGAACTGAGATGAACTGAATTATTTTTTTCCTGAGAAACTGTGAAAAACCTGGAATGGATTTTTTTGTTGAAATGAACTGAACTGTTTTTTTTTTGCCTCTTCTGATGATGAACTGATATAAACCCAGAGTGGACGTTTTGTGTTTGATTTTACCTGGTTGGTGGATTTTTTTGAGTTTGGAGTTTGGGGGCGGGGGGGGGGGGGGCTGTGTGCTTGAATTTGTGTATTTTTGTGCAATCATTTAATACATGATTCTGAATTTGAAATGGTTTAAATGTGTGATTTCTTTTTCTGTCATTTCATGTGTAGGTGTTTGTTTAATTTAGACGTGCGTCCTTTGTGTGGTTTGAGACACGACAAACAGACAAAGACTAAACTGACTTTACATCTTACATGTCAGGAGACAGACCTGGCTGGGACCCCTTAAAAATCATATAGTGTCGAACTCAAACTGTCACAGCATGTTGGAGGGGGATCTGGACCCTGTTCAGTCCTATCAAGCAGGACTTTGGAAACCCAGCGGAACAGTCTAAATAAAGGTCATCAAAACTGACAAGCACTCATTTCAACTGCACATATTTGAAAGCACTAAACTGAAGGCAGTAGAAGGGTGTGTGGAGGCCGTGCACGGTGAGCGCTCTCACCTGTGGTCCAGGTTCCACATGCTGAACATCACCCTGCTGTCTCTGCTGCTGTAGGGGTTGATGGAGTGCAGAGACAGACACGCCGCCTGGTCAAATGGTCCCTGAGGAGGTGGAGCAGAGGAAAAGCCTGGCATGAGTGAGGGTCCCAGTGGAATCCTGCCGGTCAGTGTGTGCTTCCGTCTGTCCAACCTGGCAGGTGAACCATCCCTCCCCAGTGCAGAGGCGATGGCGCTCTTTTTCTGTCCTGTCGAAGTAGCGGCCGTTGTA